>NC_091437.1:117421432-117595996 GCF_964237555.1 Oryctolagus cuniculus
CAACTTTATAGATCAACTTATTATAAAGGCATTGCATAAACTAACCATATTTTGATTCACTTTTCTTAGTTCTAAGCAGAATAATAACAATACCTTCAGTTTCAATGTACTCAGCCCCTTCAATTATTTTGACTGACAAAATTTGTGTATCTGTAAACTAACATGATTAGAATATTGTTCCACCCACTTTTTGTGCAATTCCTTTTCCTCTTAAGATAATGTTCCAAATTCTAAGTTTTCTATACTCCCAAACTTAACATCTTCACATAAATAAACACCAACTATTATATGCAATGCATCATTAATTAGTATCATTCACTAACTTTTCTCTAAGGTTTTCACATAAATATTTCTTAATTATTTCACTCAAATTATGCCACTTAATATGTAGAAAACTGTCTACGTTTTACATCATGGAATCACTTTTTCCACATTTTACATTAAGGAATCACTGTTGATAAGAACATATCAGATTTTAAGGAAGTGTTCAAAACAACTTTATTAGTAACAATATATTCACCATTCACTTCATACAAAGCCTATTACATGAAACTCAAGAGAGAATCAAAAGGAAATATTAAATAACTCCAAAAGGAGCTTTTATGTGCTGATGCCTCACTGTCAAATTGCCCCCCTGTCCTGGAGCTGTGCAAGGTGGGACCTGATAGGAGGCAGGAAATACAAAAATCTCTTATCTTTGGAAAGGAAGGAGTAGTTAATGCTTAAAAATTAAAATGCAAAATCTCTGTTAGATGTGAGATAATTGATGTAATCTGGTTGCCCACGATAGGTCCACATAAGAAAAATAAACAATCTATTTCAAGAAAAAGTATACAGCTGCCTATCATTGAAATTCCAGTTCTACCATAAGCCTAGATGCTGAAAAGGTCAAAAATGGGACTCCATAGTGTCCCCATGATTCAGTTTGCTATGGGAAAATAGCCTTGCTATATTCTAGAAAGTTGTCCACTTCTTCAGAAAAATCATGGTAAATGTAGACTTGGGGTACCAAAAAAAAAAAAAAAAAAGGATATAGGTTCTCATTTTCCAGTATGTGATAAAGTACAGAATGCAGTATAATGTGCCAAAACCAACAATTTTGTTCTCAAACTAATGGTTTAAATAATTCTACCTGTAGCAAAAATTTATATTAAAAAATTAGTTTCCAAGAGTTGGGGGTGAAGGGGTTTGGAGTGTTATTTTTCAATGGACACAAAGGTTCAGTTTGAGGTAATAAAAAAGATCTGGACATGGATGGTGTTGAAGGCTATACAACATGGATGTACGTAATGCCATTGAATCATTCACTTAAAATGGTTAATCTTATCTATAAAACAATGTGAAATAAATCAAAGGTATGTCACAGTGAAAATTAAAAATAAGAAAAGGAGGAGGGTGGGAGTGAGGGAGGGAGGCAGAGTACAGTGGAAAGTATCATTACACTCTTAAAACTGTATGTATGAAATATATGAAAATTGTTCCCTTTATAGACATTTCAAAAAGTAAAAAAAAAAAATTAAAAATGTAATGTTACTAGCCTTAAAAAGAATAATGTGTTGAAAGACACTGGCATGTCAAGACAGTGCACTTACTGGAATATATATATATATATATATTAAATATAATACACACAAACATGTATATATACACATACATGACTATGTACATATGTATTTATATGTATACACATACATACACACAGACACATTTTATACCCACGGTAACAAAAAATCTGTATGACCATATCCTCATTAATCAAATAGTAAGAGAGACCACAACAGGGTCCAGTACATAATGCAGAACTGAAAGCCTTGGGGCTACAGATTTCATTAGATTTGCACTCATTCTCTGGATGAGGGTGAGGTCTGCACACCCGTAGGTCCCACATAGGCTTTCCCCTACCCCAAGAAGTCAGGTTGATTTCTGCTTGCTTACCACCAATCCCAGTACAAGGGTGCGGACTCTCTCTCCGATCTCTGGTGAAATGTCATTGCCAAACTGCTGCAGGGTAGTGAGGAAACGTTTCAGCTTGCTGAGTTGCCTGGCGCCACAGGCTGGGGGCAGCTGTTGATTAGCCAGAGAGGAGGAGGAAGAAGAGGAAGGCCCGTTGCTAAAGCCATTGGGCGGCGAGGGGGCGCCATTCAAGGCTGTGGGCGAATGGCTTGTGCCATTGGTTACTGTCAAGGGCACAAAATCAGAAGGGAAAAAAAGTAAACTTACAGAGGATATGCACAAGGAAATCACCACCAAATTTCCTTCAAATCTAGCCATTTTGTAAGTTTCAAGATGTTAGGACTTTTAGTAAAATGTCTGGGCTTCCTATGATTGCCAGCCTCAGGTAGCACCTCCTCACACTGAGTGATGGTAACTGCACAGCAGCTGATAATAACTGGAGTCTGCTACAATACGGGACCAGCCCTGCCTCCCATGTGCACATATGCCAACCACCTGAAATGTTTCAAACACAGAACAAACAGCTTTGGATGTCAGCCTTTTGTCACAGGCTTACATCAATATAACAGGACCATTCCTTTCTAAACTGCTCCCCTAGAGAAAGTGTACATTTGGTGGAGACTAAATTTATCACTGAACATTTTTAATCATGTTTTGTACACACAACTGACAGCTGTGTTTATAGAAATAGGACTTTCAAGTTTTAACCTTATACCACCCAATTAGAAGGCTATTTTCTCCCCCTCCTATTTCTTAACCACTTCTTTGGGGAAAATACAAATTTATCTAAGAAGCCAAAATGGATATGGTATTTTTCAAGGAGTTATTTCCAGAAATCGAAAGGGGATACCTTAATCCAACCAAGAGTATGGATTGGTGGTAATTCAACAAATTCATTGCTGATAAAATTTATTTGAACATCAAGCTGATAATTCAAAAGGGGACCAGAAATAATTGCATATTTCCCACTCAAGAAAATGTTGATTGTATCATGTTAAGGCCATTGATTTGACAAGTTAATCATTATAAAGCCCATGCTTTTAATATAATTTTCAGAAATATCTCTAATAACAGTAGGATAAAGTGTTAAAGGACCTTGTGTTTTTTTAACAGTTTAATTTCAAGATAATAAAAAGGTTCCCTTGTCCCCCGTGAATACCAAAGTAACTTGTCAAAAGTGATAGCTCACCAGCACATCTCCCAGGAGACATATGCCTATCATTGTGGCTTTGGGTAACAACAACCCAAATGTAAGATGACAGGGTTACAACTCGGCATGTGGCAGTCTCCTGATCCTTACATGTTTGGAAAGGTCTTTTAACTGGCAGTGCAACACTGAATAAACAGCCTGGGATGTGTGTTTTGTTGATCCCTTATAGTCCCATGGATCTATTTTTGCCTGTTATTTTTCATTCATATGGATTTCAGTGCACATGGCCTATAAATACTGTTCTCTGCAACAGATAACATTTATTAGTTTCACAAATCCTTGATGACAATTTCAACCAGGACTTTGACACTGATTAAAACAAAGCTATTTGCGATCCTCATTGGAATACACAGCAAAGACAGGGAAGTTGCAATTCTATCAGAATGTTCTGTCCTTTCCTTAGACAGCACAGCAAGTAATATACTCCACTGACTCAGAACACAGGACTAGAGCCAAGTGGGAAGGGAGTAATGGTTTCAAGAAAGTCTGACAGCGTCAAGACAAGGAAGATGCTAATTATTTCAGAAAATTTTTCAATGAGATTGTTGCATACAGCAATATCTTTTTTAACTTAAGAATGCTAGATTTCAATATTACTTGTAATAGTTTGAAATAGAAAGAAGTCAGAAGTAAGCAAGAAGTAATCATATTTTCACACTCCAAGTCAAACCTGAACTGAAAATAAAGAGTGCCTGTAAAAGTGAATTAAAGCTTTAGTGGTGAGAACTAGAGTTACAGACCCAACGCAGTATTCTTCACTAGCTAGAAGCATAGCAGACTACAACTCTGAACAACACTGAGAAGGAAGGCAACATGGATAATCATACCAATTATACTTCAGATACATTTCTGTGTTAAATACCTACTTACTGGAAAACTAATGACTTTTTGTTTCATTGCTGCTGAATACTTTTATGCAAAATCTTATTTTCCCTTGATTTTTTTAATTTGCAGGAAAAAAATTGACAAAAACACCAAATCCAAACCACAAAACCCAGAAAAGACCACTCACATGTCGTCGGTGTAAATGAGCTGGTTCTTGGAGCTCCTTGAGTGGTTGGCGGCGGCGGCATGGTTGGGGGAGTCAGCCTGGATTGCGTCTTCACATCCACAGGTGAGTCTGGCATTGTGGAATGCTTCTCAGTACGATCTGAAGGGTGCCACCAGGAACAGGTTATTTTACTCCTTAAGCACCTCAGCTTCTCAAAAAGCGTTTATCTCTTGTAAAGGTAAGTAAACAGGAGAAATTCAGCGTTTTCTATCAATAAATACGCTTAGCTACTGAAGTTTAAATCAGGATTTGATCAGCCAAGCCCCACTTAAAGGAGTGAAGCACAGATGGCAGGACCTCATTTGTAACTAGGTTGTATTACATCCTATTGTTATTTCTGGCTTGGGCAGATGCTACCTTGGTAGTGTTTTATGCAATAGCACAACTTCACTCCAAGCTGAAGTGAACATTAGCAAGAGGTAGAAAACAGACGAGGAGGGAGGATGTTAATGAACGCCTCATGACAGTTCAGAAAAAACAAAATCCTGAAGTCTGTTATGCAGGTGAGATACTGGGAGCAGTTGGCTCTTTCCGGTGACTTTTCTGCAACACCTGCCATCCCCTTTAGATGCTTAGTTTTCCGGCCTATTAGGTGGAACAGGTTGTGTGCACAAAACATCTCTCTCACTTAATTTCATCTGCCAAGTTTTAAAAATCACCACGATATTAATGCTGAATGTTACACAACGAAGTGAAGCTATATACATCCAGAAAGTGTGCATTGATGACCTGCCATTCTAAAAACATCAAACCAATATTTCAATTGGTTATATCATACAGAATCAGAATGTGAAAGTTCCAAATTGAGAACTAAAAGTACTAAAAAGACAGCGTGAATACAGGACAGATATGGAGAAATCTGATTACTCAGTAGTGATGATTTGTACTTCAGAGCTGTTTTGTCCTTGAAATTCCTTGTTTCTCAATGCAATCTACTTATCAAAGCAATAGATTACCAATAAAACTGAAATGTCTACAAGTTTTCTGAAACATGTGTATACACACACATGTGCATGAACATGGAAACATTTTGAGGTGTTTCTTGTAGCCTTAGGCTGAAGTAGTTTACCTTTGGATTATGTGAAAAGTAAAATAATATAGACCATTAAGGAAAAATGAGGCAAGTGAAATATCATAGTAACAACTATATTTGAGAAATGCTCAAAATTGTATAAATGTCAAAAAGAAAATGAGAAAACCCAAATTACTATCAGAACTCCAAGTCTACATCACTTTTATCCAAAGCAATTTCCTAAGACTTGGGTGGCACTAAAACTCAACATTTAAACGTTCAAATAATATTAATACATATAAGGGAAGAGTTAACAATGGAAATATTCATCATTCTGACAATAGCATTTTGATTAGCTAGTTCCTAATATCAGGGTCTCTATTTCTTAATCTCTATTGCTGGCTGAATAACAATGAATAAAGTTATTCTAAGTGAAATAATGATAGAGACACACAAATGGAGAGCGTTTGTTTATCTTACTATTAAAACATTTCTCCATATTGTTAACCGAAGCATTTAACAATTAATATCCCTAGTAAGTTAGTTATTCCAAAAAAACCACAGAAGTTAGGCAGGCTTAAAACCACTTCTTCAACAGTTAAATTCATTGCACTTTCTACTCACCTCAACCAACCTCAGCAACAAGGGAATAAATAGCATTCCACTTATGTTGCAGCGGAGGGAAGAGGTACAGCAGCAAATACAAGTCTCCCTAAATAAAGGCAAATATTTCTGTCATGCCAAGGAAGGAGGCAGAAAGGGAGGCTTGCCAGAGTCGGCTGGGAGATAACAGTGGGAACTGCTGGTCCATCTGGTTTTCATTCTGCTAACACTCACACGGAACTGTGAGAGAAGGCAGTCCAGATACACAGATTCGAAGCACGTGGTAGCACAGACAGAGAAAGGAAGAGCAGGGTGGGGAAGGGGAAGTGGGAGTAGCGACAAAATAAATAAAGCAAAAGAGAGGAGAAGAGGGAAAGGAAGAAAACAGAAAAAGGCACCTGAAGAGGAGCGAGTCACTCTCAGCAGTGCTGTTAACCCCAGCCACTAAGCTGCTCCTGGGTGCCACACGCCTCTACCTGACTCAGCTAGTTACAATGGGAATCCCTAAACTTTAAACACATCTAAAACCCACTTTTCTTTCTTTTTTAAGTTTGTCCACATCAAGAGAAAAGGAAATAAGTTATAAAGTTGACAATGGGTTTCCTCTTCAAACTTATGATTTAAGTTGGTATTGAAGATGATCTTTGTATTTCCATCTTCTTCTAACTTTAGAAAGATTTTTGATATATTCATGATTTTGATTTGAGAACATTCTGAACCCCTGTCTTGCCCACATGTGCTACATGATTCCTCTCCAGAATATCATCATCATCCTTATAGGTAGATGATCTTTTTAAATTCTTGAAATGTCATCACTATTTTAGGAATAATAACTGCTTAGCAAATTTGTAGCAAAATACCACTACTTCTAACAAGAATATATACATTCTAACTGGAACGTATGTATGCATGTATATATTTAGCATTTTGACATTAGCCAAATTTCTGCGACGGTTGGCTACACTCTGATCAAATGGAGTTCCAACCCAGAGGTCCTACAAACTGAGACAAAGTGGGACCATATGTAACGCATTCTGTGCTGTTCAGTGCAATCAATCCAGGATGGAGATAGATGGTGAAATAACTGGCCAGGCCTAATCCACACACACACAAAAGCCCTCTGCAGCAGAGAGATTTAAGATAAATTTGGAAAATGTGTTTCAAGTATGTTGAACTCTTTTGCATTTGTTTTGGATTATTTGAAAAAAATTTCTTGAAATATATATTCTTGAAATCTTTATAGTAAACAGCATAAGAGCTATGATTTAACCACAAAAGCATTTCACCCCATTTCAAATTAGAGGATAGAGTAAAACCAATATTAAGTTATAGTGTTTCTTGTATAATTATTTGTTCATGAAAATTATAATGTTCTAGTACATAATTTCTATTTTTTAGTTGCTGTAGGGGAATTCTGATATTTCTTGAAAGACTGACACAAAATGATTTAAAAAAAAAAAAAAGGGAGAAGGGAAAAAAGAAAGAAAAAAGAAAGTGAAGGGGGAGGGAGGTAGAGAGTAAAATTATTTCACCAGGTAGGGATGGTAAGTATAATGAAAAAGAGCTGATTTTATTTCTACCTGTATGATTTATATACCACTTGGAAACAAAACAATCTTCTCTCTTCAGTAATACTTCTCTCACATGGAAAATATCCAACACATACGTACCAAAGATGGTTAATACTTGGAACAAAATGTGGCATATATACATACATTATCAATACCATTTCAATATCCAATTCAATGCTAGGGCCTTCTAGAAGGGGTGTATTTTCCATTTTTTTTTTTTTTAAGTAAAAAGCATGGCATAATTTGCCTTGGCACTTATTTTACTGCTAGTTCGTTCAAGTTGTTCCAGATGTGTTCTTTAAATATGAAAAATAGGCATTCTTAATTTTCCCTGTCTAGATATGCTTTTAGGCATGATTAGTGTAAAAAGAAAGTTCTGTATTGGTAGGTGGTACACCTTTTTCTATCAGGGTTCATCATGTCAATTATAATAAAGTCTCAGAGGTGTTTATGGACTATGGGGAAATTCTTGGGCAATTAATTGATAATTCATAGTCATACTTTAACAAGTGTGAATTAAAGGAAGCTATAAGATGTACATTAAAGAGGACTGAGCCAAACTGAAACTCAGGTACAACTAATAGAGACTAGGAAAGGAAGATACAGAAGAATGAAAATTGGTATAGAATCTTATTTTTTTCCATTGGAAAAGACATCAATTATAGTTCTGACTACAGGGGCCAGCACTACGGTATAGCAGGTAAGGCAGCCGCCTGCAGTGCTGGCATTCCAAATGGACACTGGTTAGAGTCCAGGCTGCTTCACTTCTGATCCAGCTCTCTACTATGGCCTGGGAAAGCAGTGCAAGATGGCCCAAGCCCTTGGGCTCCTGCACCTGCCTAGGAGACCCAGAAGAAGCTCCTGGCTCTTGGCTTCAGATTGGCACAGCTCCAGCCATGGTAGCCATCGGGGGAGTGGACCAGCAGATGGAAGACCTCGCTCTCTGTCTCTCTGTAACTCTGCCTTTCAAATAAAATAAATAAATCTTCAATAAATAAATATAGTTCTGACAAATAAAGTCATCTAGTGACTCTCTGGGTTTAAGACACTGCAGGAGACTGTCCACAGACCAACACCGGGTGATGGTTGCTGCTGCCTTCCATCCTAGCCTCCATGTGCACTTCTGGTAATGGCCACTCCTATTCAGAACCCTTCAACAGGGGCTGGTGCTGTGGCACAGCGGGTTAACACCCTGGCCTGAAGCGCCGGCAAGCCATAAGGGTTTGAGATCCAGCTGCTCCACTTCTAATCCAGTTCTCTCCTATGGCCTGGGAAAGCAGTAGGAAGATGACCCAAATCCTTGGGCCCCTGCACCCACGAGGAGACCTGGAAGAAGCTCCTGGCTCCTGGCTTTGGATAGGTGCAGCTCTGCCCATTGTGGCCAAGTGGGGAGTGAACCATCAGGTGGAAGACCTCTTTCTCTCTCTCTGCCTCTCCTCTCTCTTTATAACTCTTTCAAATAAATAAATAAATCTTTAAAAAAAAAAAAAAAAAAGAACCCTTAAACAATGCTTGGGTGTCAAATGCTAACATTGCAACCATGCTGGGAAGATACAGAAGAAGCATATTTGGCAAAATAGGGGAACAAAATTAAGAGAGACTTGATTTCAAATGTTGACCCTCTAACAGTTTACTTAACCTGACCTTCAGTCCTTCATGAGAGAAAGGGCGATATGATCCTCTGTTCCATGTAGGAATTTGTTAAGAGACTGAATGACATAATATGTTTTAAACCTTAGCATAGTGCCTATTTATATTAGGCATATGTATATATATTAGCAAATATTATATATACATATGTTTAAAGAATATACATATATTAAAAAGAATATACATATATTAAAAGAATGAAGCTCATCCCTATTTATGCCATATATATATTTTTTTGAAAGACAGAGAGAAAAGGAGAGGGCACAGAGAGATCTGCTGGTTCACTCCCTAGTTAGCCACGATGGCCAGAGCTGGACCGATCTGAAGCCAGGAACCAGGAACTTCTTTCAGATCTCCCATATGAGTAGCAGGGGCCCAAGCACTTGGGCCATCCTCCACTGCTTTCCCAGGCCATTAGCAGAGAGCTGGATAGCAAGTGGAGCAGCTGGGACTTGAACTGGTGGCTCTATGGAATGCCCATGCTGCAGACCATGGCTCTAACCTGCTGCACCACAACACCTACCCCAGGATGAGCTTCATTTTTCCTGTGTCTTCCTCTCTCCCATGATCCATCCCAGGCTTTCCCTCAAGTGAAACTTTATTAATTTAGGGCACAGTGGTATTCCCTGGCCATTTTGCCTTTGTTTTTCATGCTATTATTTCTCTCATCTAGAATGACTTGTGCCAACTTTAGCATTCTTTACTGCTCTTTACAGATCCCATATATTTTACAGCTTTCTCCCAATAGCCTATGTACCAACCACACCACATCATCTGCCTCTGTTAGTATTTATCCACCTATCTGTATGGTTACGCATACATGTTATTTAATCAAACATTGCAACCAGTATGGTAAACAACTTGATGGCAATACTTTTTAAAATTCCTCCTCAGGCAGGTATTTAACAAATATGTATAATCATGGTTCTCATAGGTAAGATGGTTACATTCTTAACTTTTAAAAATTCTTCCCTGTATTATAGCCAGTTCAATGGCATAAATCCTAATTTCATGATAAAAGAAACACACATATTATAAATGACACATACAGGTATACAGAGAAAATGGAATGAAAGTGATGTGGGAAGATACTGCAGACCTAAAATTTAGTTCATTACTGTAACCCACTTTCATAGTTTTAGGCAAGGTCAAGAGTGATCTCTCAACTGCTGCATCATAGGAGATGAATGTCCCCCCAAATTCTTGTGCTGAAACCTAATCTCCAGTGTGACAGTATTAACAGGTGGGGCCTTTAGGAGATGAGTAGGTCACAAGGACTCTGCCCTAATGAATGAGATCAGTCCTTTTAAAAGATCTGAAGAGGGGCCAACATTGTGGTGCAGTGGTAAAGCTGCCACCTACAATGCTGGCATCTTATTATTGGCACCAATTCATGTCCTGGCTACTCCGCTTCTGATCCTGCTCCCTACTAATGTGAAAAGCAGAGAAAGCTGCCCCAAGTATTTCGGCCCCTGCCATCCACATAGGAGAGCTGGATGAAGCTCCTAGATCCCAGTTTCACCTGGCTCATCCCTGGCCATTAATGGCCACTTGGTGAGTGAACCAGCAGATGGAAGACCTCTCTCTGTAACTCTGATTTTCAAATAAATAGACAAATCTTTTTTTAGAAAATGATCTGGGGAAGACTAGGTAGGCCTGTTTTTCTTCTCCATCCCTTCTGCTATGTGGTGACACAGGATTCCAAAATACTACCCTGGAAACAGGGTCTGGAGCCTGACTAGACAGCAAACCTGCCACTGCCTTGATTTTGGACTTCTCAGTCTCCAAAACTGTGAGGAAAAGAAAAATCTGCTTTCTATGAATTATCCAAGCTAAGGTATTTTGTTATACCAGTGCAAATGAACTAAGACACTTGATGTTTTATAAATACTGTTACATATGAAACACAAAATCTGATCTTACCTGGCCTCTGACCTAAAATCTTCCTGAGAGTCTCATTTCCACAGAATAAAATATATGCTCATGTTTTATAAATATATTATATAAAATATAAAATACAAGCTCTCATCACACAGGTTTCTGAGTTCCTACTGAACAGTCCTGTCCATTTCTTCCTGCCGGAGAGTGCTAATTTTGCTCAGATACTCACCATCCCCCACAATTCTTGAGACAGACCCTCCCTCTTTTATATCAAGCAGATGATCACATTCCCTTTATCAGCAGCAGGTTGCGGAGGTGGGTGTTGTCCTTCAATTCCGGACAATGGGTCTTAAAGGGGGCTCTATGGAAGAGGTTCTAGGGAAAAAAAACTGTCTAAACAGAGACACAAGGAGGAAACAGTTCCTCTTGTGAAAGATACTGTTGCTTATATAAATGATTACTTCTTTGGAATCTACTTTCCTAATCTATAAAAGTAAGCATGGGATGGGCAATTAGCCCTGTGCTTAAGATGCCACCCATGTCCCATGGAATGCTTGGATTAGATTTCTGGCTCTGACTCCTGATTCTAGCTTTCTGCCAATGCTGCAGCAATGGCTCAAGTAGCTCACCCATATGGAAACCTGGGTTGAGTGACCAGCTCCCAGCTCTGGCCTAACCCAGTCCTGGACATTGTAGGCATTTGGGAAGTGAACCAGCAGATAGCACACTGCTTCCTTTATAACCATCTCTGTTTCTCTCTCACACTCTTTCTGTCTCTCAAATAAATAAATAATAAAATTAGGATATTGGAATATATGACCTCTATGATCTTCTGCAAATGCCAATATTCTCTGGTCTCTTTCTACAGATATGGATATGATCATACCAAACACCAATAAGACTACCCAGAAAACATATATTTGATAAGAAAGTGACCACAATAAAATCATTTTGAAATCGGAGACTATAACCATCCTTCCTCTGTTCATAGAAATATCTATGGGGTCAGCATTGTGGCAAGGCAGGTAAAGCTGCCACCTATGATACCAGCATCCCACATGGGCACCAATTCAAGTCCCAGCTGCTCCACTTCTGAACCAGCTCCCTACTAGTGACCTGAGAAAGGCAGTGGAAGATGGCCCAAGTGTTTGGGCCCCTGCATGCATGTGGGTGACACAGATAAAGCTCTTGGCTCCTGGCTTTGGTCTGGCCCAGTGCTGGCCATTGCAGCCATCTTCAGAGTGAACTAGTAGTAGATGGAAGATCTCTTTTTCTTTCTCTCTGTGGCTCTTTCAAACTAAATGAATAAATCTTAAAAAAAAAAAAAACTCTATGTCCACAAGAACATATCTACATACCTATTTTTTGCCCCATGAACATTAACACCTATCACCTTTTCAAATATATTTGCAACCTTATTATTAAATCTCTACCAATGATTTGATTATAAAATAAACCTACCAATGTCCAATCCTCCCTCTTTAGTAATCACCAGAAATACTCACTATAGTTTTCTTTCATAGCTCAAGCTCTTGAACAAGTCATCTAACTCACTTTCTCTGCATCCCCACTCCACACTGCATCCTCTATATAACAGCTATGCAGACTATGAGTTTTCCTGCCTAGAAGGTTTCCCTTCCCAGACCTGGAACTGCAATGCACTCCAAACTCCCAACAACTTTGGAAACCATCATATTCTGTCACAGTTTTGTACCCGAAACACCAAGGACAGGCCCAGGTATAGCACCTGGTCAAAGAAGAGAAATGTCAGCCTTTCCTTAAGACTTTTAAAATCAGAATTGAAGAAAGAAAAACAGTTCCACTTCAGAGGTACAAAACTACACTCTCTACTTCTCCCATATCTGTAATTCTAAACATCGTAAATAATAGGCAGAAAGAAACAAAGGACAGCGAAGCCCCTGGCTCCTGGCTTTGGCCTGGCCCAGACCTGCCCTTGCAGTCATTTGGGGAGTGAACCAGTGAATGACAGCTCTCTCTCCCCTCCCCCCACCCTCACAGCACTCCCTCCCTCTGTAGTCCCTCCCCCTGTAACTCTTGTCTTGAAAATAAATTAAAAGGACAAAAAACTTTTACAGATCCTGGTCAATTGATCCCTCTTTCACCTATAATCTATTTTGAGTTGATTTTCACTTGAAACCACAGACCCTGGAGTAAAGTAACCCTGGATATCCTCCTAGCCCCCGTGGAAACCCAATTGCCTCTTGATTATTTATCCAAAAACCACAAATCACTTTTATCTGGTCTGCAGCATCTGAAAATGTTCACTGCTTCCTCCTTAGAGTCCCCAGCATTCCACGAGTCTACCCTCCTGGTTTTTCTCTGGTCCTCCAGTCTGCTCCTGTTCAGTCTGTTAAGGATTCTCCTTTCTCCCCTTCCGTGATAACTACTGATGTTTTCCCACAAAGTTCCCTCTTAAGTCCTCTTCAGAATCATCACTCTACCTTTTCCTTAGCCACTTTATTTGTAGTATCATGGTCATAAAGGGTTTGGACTCTGGAGACAGACTAGAATTTGGATGTCAGCTCTGCCATCACCTATGTAAAACCGGCCACATTCAACCCAGATTGTGGGAACAAACTCAGATACTATATATAATGTGCTTGGCCAAATTCCTGGCACTTTATAAGCACTCTGGAAAGGATGGCTCTATTCATACCATAGTCATTATGTGGATGACATACATTTATAACTAGCCAAAATCCCTCCTGAGCTTTAGAGCCCATCGTCCAAAGGACTACTCATTTTTACAGCCTGAATTCAACCCTCATCATCTATCATCTCTTATGTGGACTATTCAACAACTCATTGAATGGACTGCTTGCCCTGTACTGTTTATTCATCTCTGATCCAGTCTCCAAATCATATCCAGTCTTTTAACATATGTCAAAGATAACGCCAGACTTCTCTCTCTCCTTTTAGTCAACTTCAAAGATATTTTATAACCTTAAATAGAAAGGCAGTGTTCCTTACTAGAACATAGAAAGACAGTTGGGATCCATCTGGCTCCAGCAACTGCTCCACTCATCTTCATTTCTCCTACCCACCTTCTTCCCACCTCTGAACTCCATAGGGAAATACTGTAATGCTATAATCTATAGCATTATAGACTATATATAGACTATATATTACAGACAATATATAGAGACTATAATGCTGTAATCACTCAGGCTTTCATGCCTACTACATCCTTTACCTAGAATTATGTTCACCACACCGTTGCCTGATTAAGTCTATCATTTCTGTAAAACTCCATTCAGGGGTTACTTTCAGTCAGAAACCCTTTCCTGACAACTCTTCCAACCCCAGCCAGCCTGGATATAACATCTTCTCCTATATGATCCAGATTCTTATTATAGCACCAGATCATCATTTACTTAAGGGCAATAATGACATCTTGTTCTTACACTCCCAGTGGGTAGCACACTGCCTGACACACAGAAGGCACTCAATAAATTTAGTATTTAAAATGAATGTGTGGGGGCCGGCACTGTGGCATAGTGGGTTAAACTGCTGTCTGCAGTGCTGGCATTCCATATGGGTTTATGTTTGAGTCCCAGCTGCTCCACTTCCAATCCAGCTCTCTGCTATGGCCTGGGAAAGCAGCAGAAGATGGCCCAAATGCTTGCACCTCTGCACCCACATGGGAGATCCAGAACAAGCTCCTGGCTCCTGGCTTCAGATCTGCCCAGCTCTGGCCATTGCGGCCACTTGGGGAGTGAGCCACCAGATGGAAGACATCTCTCTCTTTCTGTCTCTCTATAACTCTGCTTTTCAAATAAATGAAAATCTTTAAAAATAAAATGAATGTGTATTACTATAACCTCATAAAGTATTCCAACAGTAACAACTTTAAGACTTTAGAACTTCCAAGAAACATGATGGTTTTAACTTAAGATGAAAATCATCTGCAGACCTTTTTTTCCATCATCTGGAAATAAAGATTTAGGCACCAAAGATAAATCTGAGAAAATATCAGTGCTTTATTCAATTCATCAGTTTTAAAATCTCTCTCAGGGCCAGCGCTGTGGCATAGTGGGTAAAGCTGCCGCCTACAGTGCCAGCATCCCATATGGGTGCCGGTTCATGTCCTGGATGCTCCACTTCTGATCCAGCTCTCTGCTATGGCCTGGGAAAGCAGTGTAACATGGCCCAAGTCCTTGGGCCCCTGCAATACTCATGGGAGATATGGAAGAAGCTCCTAGTTCCTGGCTTTGGATTGGCGCAGCTCCGGCCATTGCAGACAATTGGGGAGTGAACAGTGCATGGAAGTCAGTCAGTCAGTCAGTCTCTCTCTCTCTCTCTCTCTGCCTACCCTCTCTGTGTGTAGCTCTGACTTTCAAACTAAATAAATAAATACTTCTTAAAAAATCTCTCTCAATAATCACATTTGCTAAGACCCTTTAGTATATAACATCCGAAAAAGGCTTTGTAAGGATGCACTTTTTATACAGATAATCTACAATCTCCAGAAGTTCCCCATTTTAAAATAAAATCACTGGTCATACATGTACACATACAAAACAAATAAAAAACATTTTATGAACCAAAAACATGTGTTTTCGACATTCCACAAGTTTTTCTGTAGCTTTACTGTTTAGTTTGTCTATTTATTTTCTTCTTGTTATTTTTCTCTGCTGTACAATGAGCATGTTTTATTTTTACAAGCAAAAATACTAACTCAACAGCAAGCAAACAAATACCCTATTAGGATAAGTCACTTAAATTCACTGTTAGGCACTGTCCCAAATGCTGCACAAACCTTATCTCATTTTAAACCTCTGTATGAAAAAAGTACTATAAATTTTTCCACTTAATAAAAAAGGAAATTGAAGCCCAGAAGAGCTGAATAATTTGCCCAAGGTCATAAGCCAATACTTGTTCCATGCCTTCTCAGGAGTTCACTATTATATACTGATGATATCTTATCAATAGTGTGGAAAACCGGAATATAGGCATTTACATTCAGCAAACATTAAATCTAGAGCTGATAGTACTTTAGAATTGCACTTTCCAATACAGTAGCCACTAGCCACATATAACTAAGTTTTCATTAAAATTAAATAAAACTTGATATTTAGTTCCTCAGTCCCACTAGCCACATTCAAGTGCTCAGTAGCTGTGGCTACATGTGGTGATAGCCACCATATCAGAAAGCTCGGCTATAGAATATATTTGTCATCACAAAAGGAAAATGCCATCCTAGAATAATGGCTCTGAAATGCCACCCTAGAAATAATGGCTCTGTCCAAGGAGGTGACACAACAATTCAAACAGGTGATCAGGAAGGAGGAAGAATCCTTCAGCCATCATCCTAAACATCTTCTATTGCTATTTGGGTCTTTCACTTGCTCTATATGTTGGGTTTCAGCATATGATTCATGTGATGGTGGTGGGAAAGAAAAAATAAAGTTTGGAACCTGAAGACTAACAAGAGTAAGCTCTGAGCTCTGAAGAAGTATGAGCAGAAGATATTCTCAGTCCTATGCTTGGTAAAGATGGAGATAACAGTGCTAATAAGAACAAGGCCAAGGGCTCAGTCTTGCAGGCAATCTGCAGTCAGTCCAGATTCATAGATGACAGCATGAGGTATGTCTCAGTGCCTTTGGAAGGGGGCATGAACTCTGGTTAAGGAGGAAGCTGGACAAAACAATGAGTCAATCTACACAAATCTTTCACCATTTCTGGAAAACTAACTTTAACACATGCTTGCCTCATCTCCTTGCAGGGACAGCAATAGGAACTCCTTTTTGCTTCCTTTACAACACTTATCCAGCTGTACATGGCACATCTATCTTGGTTTTGAATGTCTCCCTGAGCAGAATGTCAACTGCATCAACACAGATTTTTGTCTGTTTTGTTCATTCCAGCTTCCACCACATTTAGGAGAGTGCCTGAAACAGCAGACAACAGATAAAGACTTACTGTATAAGTGAATACATGAATGAGGCGAGGAACAAAGAAAGGAAAGCTAGTTTATGTCCCACAGCCACAGACATATTAGTGAGTCAACAGCTGCTGAGAGCGGCACAAAGGATGAGTACAGCAGGTAAGATAAATGCTGAGAGCACAGACCTATTTCAGTGGATGTGAAATGCTGAGAACTAGAAGTACTGCATAGTCTCAACCAATTTGCTCATTTTAGATGATAACCTACACACCACCCAGAAAAGAGAAAGCAACGTCAACAGCTATTGACAGGTACCCAAATGGAGGATCTAGGTAGAAAAAGCAGTTATTAATTTCATTTAGTAAGGAAATAACTGCTGGTTATAGGAATACCAGTGGACTCTAGGCATGACTTATATGTGCACACCCTTCAGAAGTGTCATCCCTCCCATGGCTGTTATCATCTTCACTCCAGTAACTCCTGCTTCTGACTTTCACAGCCACCTCTAGAAGTTAGCAAGGTGACAGCAACAGTCTGGGGTCTAAATATCACACATCAACTAATCTAGATTTGTTTTGTACTCTAATGTTCTATTTTAAGATCTTATTAGGAAAACAAGGGTCTCTTTTTTTAAGAAATAATTTTACAGAGTAGGTATTTAGTCTAGTGGTTTAGACATCACTTAAGATGCATCCTACATTAGAGAGCCTGGGTTCAATACCTGGCCTTAGCTCCTACTTCAGCTTCTTGCTAATGCAGAATCTAGGAGGCAGTGGTAATAGCTCAAATAATTGGGTTCCTGGCACCCAGGTGGGAGACTCAGATGAGTTCCCAGTTCCCAACCTCAGACTGCCCCAGCCCCAGTCACTGAGGATGCTTCAAAGAGTAAACCAGCAAATGGGAGCCCTCTCTTTCTGTCTGTCCCTCCATCCATATCTAACTTTCTTGCAAATAATTTTTTTTTTCAATTTAGAAAGAGTTATAGAGGGAGAGGCAGAGCCAGAAAGAGAGGGACCTTCCATTTGTTGGTTAACTCCCCAGATGGGTACAATGGCCAGGGCTGGGTCAGGCCAAAGCCAGGATCCAGGAGCTTCTTCTGAGTCTCCCACATGGGTGCCAGGGCCAAAACACTTGGGCCATCTTCCACTGCTTTTCCCAGGCTATTAGCATAAAGCGGGATTGGAAGTAGCTCTGCCAGGACATGAACCGGCGCCCATATGGGATGCTAGCACTGCAGGCAGCAGCTTAACCTACTGTGCCACAGTGCTGGCCTCGCAAATAAACTTTTTAAAAAGAAAAAAAAAAGTTTAAAAGTCACTGACACAGGCAACCAGGAAATATCCACTGAATGAGTATGATAAGAACACAGTTAAAATAATTAAAAACTGCAAGAATAAAATCAACTGCCCAAATAACTGAAAAATACCTCACGCTTATACAAAAGGGCAAAGAGCATCCCAAAGGCCTATAAACCGAACATGAGCATCGATGGACACCCTGCTGCCAAACTGAAGATCATTCCAAAAGGTGAGAAAAATCATTACCTAGTGACCCAAACCTTTTATAATCTTCAATGGATGCTTTTAACTCCTGTAACATATTTGTCATATCTGCAGAAGGTTTGAGAGATGCCTCAGAGAGTCGCTGCAGAAAAATGTTAGTATAGATAGATATTCAGCACAGTTAGTTATGATCATCCAGAAAGCAAGAAGTAAACGATGGCAGGAAATTATGAAGGTCAAGTGCAGCTGCCACTTAGGGCACCCGGGTCCAACATCAGAGTGCTAGTTCAAGTTCTGGCTGTTTAGCTTCCCAACAGCTTCCTGATATTCCTGTTAATGTGTCCGGGAAAGCAGCATATGACAGCTAAAGGACTTGGATTCCTACCACCCACGTAGGAGACCTAGGTGGAGGTACTGGCCCCTGGCTTTGGCTCAGCCAAGCTCAGGATGTTGTGGCCCTTTGGGGAGTAACCAGAGGACAGATGATCGATCATTTGATCTATCGATTTATCTATCTTACTTTCTGTGTTACTCCCTCACCTCTTTCTCTCCCTCTTTGTCACTCTACTGTTCTAATAAATACATGTTTAAAAAGTGAAGAAAATTGCCAGTGTTGTAGCACAATGCGTTAAAAAATAAGAAAATTATGAAGGTGCATAGGGCATATACATGTGACTAAATCATAGACAAACACATAGGAGGATCCTGAGTGAGTATTTTTTAGATCTTATTGAATGTGCTCTGGAAACAAAATTTGTACTGTTATTTTAAACTTCACGTTATAGGCAATGGGAAAGCAACTGAGTTTGAAGGCATTCAGACTTTATTCTTATTTCTGTATTATGGGTTTATTTGGAGCAAAGAATAAATAGAGTAAGAGAGGCAAGATGGCAGGAATATTGGATAAGCAAGAAGTGGGACAGACATCCAGCACGGAAATGGTTGAAGAATGCAGAAAAGGAGGGGCGGTCATTGTGCTGCACCAGGTTCAGCTGCTCATCTCATGTTGGAGTGACAATTCGAGGCCTGGCTACTCCACTTCCCACCCAGTTCTCTGCTAATGGCCTGGGAAGGCTTGGGGCCCTGTCACCCATATGGGAGACCAGGACAGAGTTCCTGGCTCCTGGCTTCAGCCTGGCCCAGACCTGGCTGCTGCAAGCAATTAAAGAGTAAATCAGTGGATTGAAGATTCTCTCTCTTTCTCTCTGTTACTCAGCCTTTCAAGTGAAATCTTTTAGGGACTGGTATTGTGGTGCAGTGGGTAAAGCTGCAGCACTGGTGTCCCGTCTGGGCATTGATCCCAGTTGTTCCACTTCCAATCCAGTTCCCTGCTGATGCACCTGGGAAAGCAGTGGAAGATGGTCCAAGTGCTTGGGTCCTGGGACCCACATGGGAGACTCAGAAGAAGTTCCTGGCTTCAGATCGGCCCAGCTCCTGCTGTTGCAGCCATTTGGGGAGCGAGCCAGCAGATGGAAGACCTCTTTCCCCTCTTTGTCTCTCCTTCTCTAACTTTGCCTTTCAAACAGATTTTTAAAAAATAATAAGAAATATTTTAAAGTGGAGAAAAGTGAAGAAATTCAAGAGATATTTTAAAAGAAGTCTATGTCAAATTCACGTAACTTGGTAAGAAGTGTAAACCTCAAATAAGCAGAAATCTAGATGTGCTGGGCGATGTCAAAAATCAAAACCAAAATCCCTTTCATTCTCTGGGTATTAGCATCATTTGTGCACATGGCAAGGCTCGCTCAATTTAGTGATACTGACTTGTTTATATATAAAACATCTCAGGTGTCTTTGTCTCCATCAAATGACTACCTCTCCATGTCCACCATCAATGCCTTCAGACAAACCACTATCGAGCTCTTTTTCCGGAGCTACTGTCCTCAAATCCCCTCACACAAAGCTGCAATCTATTCACCATACCACAGATGGAATTATCTTGTCAAACACAAATACATTCACTCATTTACCAAGAAAATCATCTAAAAATATTTATTGAACCACCTACAAAGTGCTAAGTACCATTTCAGAAACCAGGAAGAAGACAATGAACAAAAAAGAAAAATCACTGCCCTGGAGAACTTTACATTCTAACAAAGGGATCAAATTACTCCCCTAGTTAAAGGATTTCCATGGTTTATCATCATTCTTAAGGTAAGAAGCCAAAATCCTCTCAGGGACCTCAACCTAAATAGACTTGGTCTCTGCTTACTTCTCTTATCTCACTCCAGTGGTTTAATCAGGTGCGAACTTCATCCCTTCTCATGGCCTTTCGCCGTGCCTAGAAAACCCAACTCAGCTCATTACTCAAGGAAAGCATCCTCCCTCTCTTCTCTGCCCCCTGTGTTATGAGCCCTACTGTGCAGTCTCTGAATCTCTCTTTACAGGGCTTACCACAACTGGTTCACATAATTGTATGATGACTTATTTGTCTAATGCCTCAGGCCAGTCAACAAAGTGCTCCATAAGGGTGAGGAGCGTAATACTTTACATAATATCATGTATCACATCAACTCAGTCCCAGAATTTATCACATTGCCAAGTAACTAGCATAAGTAACAGTGAACAAGGAATGTTTCACTTAAAAATACAGATTAGAAGGCACAGGGAGAGCAAAGTAATCCAACTCCTTGTTCTCTTAAAAGGAATCTCAAAGTGTCCTTAATGATAAAATTAATAGAATGATAACTGTCAACATGGGACTAGCATTGCGATACAACGGTTTAAGGTGTCATGTGAGATGCAAGCATCTTATGTGAATGACGGTTCAATTCCTGGCTGCTCCACTTCTGATCCAACTCTCTGCTAACACGCCTGGGAAAGTGAGGGAACACAGCCCAAGTGCTTTGGCGCCTGCCACCCATGTGGGAAAAGCAGAGGGAGTTCTAGGCTGCTGGTTTTGACCTGGCCCAGTCAAAACTGTTGTGGCCATTTGGGGAGTGAACCAGCAAATGCAGAATAATTACTCTCTCTCTCTCTCTCTCTCTGTGTGTGTGTGTGTGTGTGTGTGTGTGTGTGTGTGTAACTCTGACTTTCAAAAATAAATACATCTTAAAACAAAGCTGGAGATAAAACTAGTCTCTCATACTTCATTCCCCCTGGCAAGGAACTTGCATCAACACCACTCCACCCAAGCCATCCCAACAAAAATAAACTGCTTTTGTGGTTAACCCAAAAGAAATCTTTTAGTCTTTATCTTACTTGAACTCCTGGCATCCTTTGGTCTATCGAACCACTGCTTATGCCTTTTCACTCGTGGCATCATTCTTCAGCTATTTCTAGGGATTACAAAGAATTCTCTTGGCTTTCAGCCCTCTCACATTTCTCCCACTTCTGAACTGGCTTCACCCTATCTGGTCTCTGACACATCCAGCAAATTCTGCCAGGGTCTGTACCCTCAAGGAAGCACTCTTTCCTGACGGCCAGCCCAACTGAGCTGTTGCTGAACAACTCTACCTAAAACCCTACTGATGGCTGTATTTAGAACTGTAACACGTTCTTTGGAAATCTATGTCTCCTGCTGTATTTCAGTCTCTGGGTATTAGCATTATTTCCACCAAGCTGAGCAAGCCCCAAACACTACAATCATCCCAAGACTTCTCCCTGTCCACACTCCTCCTTCCCAATAGCATATCGATTCCACTTCTAAATACCTTTTAGATCCACCCTCAGTTCACCTCTGACCTCTCCATCAGAATCCACAGAGTCTCGGAACTGCCTGCTCTATCTCTGGTCCCTCTCTGTTCAAGTCCCCTCCCTACCACGTCCAGGGCAGTATTTCTAAAATGTGGACCTGACAAAGTTACTTAAAATCCTTCCACAATTATAAAAGTTGCTCAGGATAAAGTGTGAAAGCCCTTATCTTTTCAATGCTGTTATCTCCAGGCTCTGGACTTAAGGACCTTGCACTTAGTGGATCTTTTAAATACCTGTTGTAGTAAACCACTAAAAAATTAACATTGTCAAGACATCCCATCTATTCTGGACATATTCTAATCATGAGAGCTCATAAAATCTCAAGCAAAATACTTGTAGAATCTTTTCCAGAATTTTACAAATGTTTTAAAAGTTCATTTGAAATAAGAATAAAAATAGCCAAGAAAACTTAAAAATGAAATGTAACAAGACTTAGTCTAACATTTATTAAAATGCATGATAAATCTGTAATAATTTGAACAATGTACTACTACTATAGAAATAGCCAATTTAGCAGAATAAAAATTTTAAATAAGCAAAATATATAAAGTTCAGAAATGGATACACATGTATCCAACATTTTAGTATAAAATAAAAATGAGTTCTTATATTAATAATAAAAAGATAATTCAAGCCAATACTTTCCTACAACTAAACAATGTAAAAAAACATAAAAATTTGAAAAGAAAAGCCTGTCATCATACCATATATTCATTTGTTTTCATATAAATGAAAACTGTAACATAACAATGAAAATTACGGAGTAAAAAAACTTAATCTTAGGATGAGGTAAAGATTATAACCATGAAAAAATCCAAAACCAATAACAGCAGTTATTAATAAATTTGAGGGGCCGGCACTGTGGTATAGTGGGTAAAGCCACTGCCTGCAGTGCCAGCATCCCCTGTGGGCACTGGTTCAAGTCCTGGATCCTCCACTTCTGATCCAGCTCTCTGCTATGTCCTAGAAGAGCAGTGGAAGATGGCCCAAGTCCTTGGGCCCTTGCACCCACATGGGAGACCCAGAAGAAGCTCTGGCTCCTGGCTTCAGATCGGCATAGCTGCAGCCACTGGGGCCATCTGAGGAGTGAACCAGCGGATGGAAGACAGACAGACAGACCTCCCTCCCTCCCTCCCTCCCTTTCTCTCTCTTTCTCTCTCTGCCTCTCCTTCTCTTTCTGTGTAACTCTTTCAAATAAATAAATAAATCTTTTTTAAAAATGAATTTGAAGATAGTGAAGAATACTATAAATAAAATAAAAGGTAAGTGACAAGCCAGGAAAAAAAATTTGTTAAGTAGCAACAACAGATTGGTATCCTTCTATATAAAGATCTCCATTAAGTCAATAATTAAAAGTTTAATATCCCAATAGAAAAATATGTGAAAAGATACAGAAAACACACAAAAGAAATAAAGAGCTTTAACTCTATGAGGACAAGTTTATACTAATACTTTTTAATTATTAGAACAAGGTCATCTTTTCATCTAACAAAATAATGAATTTTAATGATAATATGGCATTAGTTAAGAGCACAGACTGACAATGTATATATCTTTTGAAAAATAAAAATTTTCTTTTGCAACAATTAGTCAATATATACAGTAATTCCTAGATTATATATATCCTTTAATACATCAATTCTACCCTGGAAATTAACCCAACTAAATAAGTTCAAGTGTATGAAGATATTAATGAAGAAGAGATTGGAAATAACCTGACAATGGGTATTTAACAATTCAAAACATTTTTAATATTAATACATGAATGTTGGTTTCTGTCATTTTTAAGATTTATTTATTTATTTTGAAAGAGTTACAGAAAAAGGGGTGGGGGAGGCATGGGGAGAAATAGAGATATCTTCTTCCATCTACTGTTTCACTCACCAGATAATGGAAACAGCTAGCACTGGGCCAGGCAAAAGCCAAAAACTTGGAGCTTCATTCTGCATATGTGCTTCCAAAGCAAGCACAACTTGGAGCTTCATTCTGGCCTGCCGTGTGGGTGGCAGAGACCCAAACACTTGGGCCACCTTCTGCCACTTTCCCCAGGCCATTATCAGGGACCTGGATTGAAAGTGGAGCAGTTGGATATGAACCAGCACCCATACGGAATGCTGGTGTCTTGGGCAGTGGCTTTACCTGCTATGCCACAATGCTGGCCCAACAATTCAAATTCTACCACAACCAAACAGTGAAATACAATAAAATGTATATTTATATTTATTTCTGAAATATATTAAGTGGGGGAGGGGTGTTTTTACAAGGGGTGCTTTTCAAGATCTTCTGTTTGGAAAAGAACAATTCAAAATGATGGGTGGATGTGCATGTGTTTGTGTATCAATAAATCTAAAAGGATGTAGATGTGAAGGATCTAGATCAGACTACTGAGTACCCATCTCTTAAGTCAGTGGTTCTCAATGGTACAAAGCTTTGTCAAACAGTCACAGTTTGCTCATAAATTTTTTGCTCAGTTGCACAGTATACTTAAAAATTTTCAGACCTCTACATTTTCTCCTTGTTATCATCTTGAAAACGGGGATGAGTACTTGAACTCATGAAATCAAAGCACTGTGTCATGCTTAGTGGCAGCCGTTTTCTTCTTTGTGAGTGATGTATAAAATAACTGTGTGCCTTAAAATCAATTTAGATTTTTCTGGAAATGCACCTCTCCAGGGGAAAATAGACTTTATTTGGAACTCTATCAAAGGTTCTTAGTTTAAAACTGAAGAAATAAACATGGGATTTAGGACAAGCAGAAGGCAAGGGGATAGGTGCAGGGACAAGGATTCTCCACAGGCATCCCAGCACATGAGAACCCCTAAACACACAACAGGAACAAGTGCCTTATTCACCTCAGTGTTCCAATCATCTAACAGAGCTTAGCATCAATGTTTCTTGAATAAAAGAATGAATGCTATCTTAGTAATAATAAGTCCACACATAGTAGCAGACAGAAAGGAAAAGATCTGGAGATCCCCTAGGGGAAAAATCCACAAGATTGCCACTAAAGAACCATAAGAAAAAAATCCCCAGATAAATGACACAATTCTGTATAAATCATTCAGGGATCACCATGCAACAAAACACAGTCCTCTCCATAAAGGTGCTATATTAAAAAATTAAGTCCCTTACAAGGTTACCAAAAACAAGTTCAGTCTATCAAATTCCTTACATATAATATTATTTACACACTAATTGAGAATTGAAGCTATTTTTAAATGAAGACTTTTCCTTGCCTCTGTGTAGGCACTTTGTAATTTATAATTTATAATCAATTTGTATGGAAACCAAGTCCACAAATTTTATTCAATTCCATTTTTACATTCATCATTTAACAAATTCTCTACCTGCTAATATTTTGTATAATATAATTTTTCATGCAGGTCTTTGACCTTATTTTAATTAATAAGGTAATTCAGAGAAGATATCCTAATTAATTAACTGCTAATAAATATTCCCTAAGGACAGAAGCTCGAATTCTGTTTAGCAAAGAAATATCTGCATGTATATATTCTAATGCATCTTTTCATCTCCATTATTTTATTTACTTATTTTACAGATTCGTTAATTTAGTTGAAAGAGGTACAGAGAAAGAGGGAAAGATAAAGATCTTCCATCCACTGGTTCACTCCCCAGATGACCGCACCAGCCAGGGCTGGGCCAAGCAGAAACCAGGAGTTTCACCTGGGTCCCCTACGTGGGTGGCAGGGACTGAAACACTTGGGCCATCTTCCACTGTTTTCCCAGGCCATTAGTGAGCTGGATCCGAAGTGGGGCAGCTGGGACACAAACCAGTGCTCAGATGGGATCCTGGCATCACAGGCAGCAGCTTTACTCACTACACCACAGTGCTGGCCTGTCTCCCTTATTTTAAAGACACTTTAGAAAGCAAGCATACCTTTTAATGTCAGGAAAACCATTCAGAAACAGAAAACCATAAAATTCTGGCTAGCAACAGTTTGAATGACACGTTTTATAATTCACACACCACCTTAAGTTCCAGGATGTGTCTCAAGTTTACACATAAATAAATTTCATGTTAAGAAGTCCTTAATGCAGCCTCATCTGTATTTATACTTTCAATGTGGGTAAATATGTTATTAAATTAAGATGACAACCTAAATTTTTATCCATTTCCTAGGAATCATTTATATTTCATATAGCACTAGAAATGTCTTCTCTGGGAGCCAGCACTATGGCATAGTGGGTAAAGCCACTGCCTGCAGTGCCAGCATCCCATATGGGTGCTGGTTCAAGTCCTGGCTGCTTCACTTCCAATCCAGCTTTCCGGTGTGGCTTGGGAGGGCAGTGGAGGATAGTCCAGGTGTTTGGGCCCCTGCATCCGCGTGGGAAACACGTGGCAGCCATCTGGGGAGTGAATTAACAGATAGAAGACCTCTCTCTCACTCTCTCTACCTCTGCCTCTCTGTAACTATGCCTTTCAAATAAATAAATAAATATTTATATATATATACATCTTTATATATATATAAATCTTTATATATATATATATATATATGTACATATATGAAATGTCTTCTCTGATTCCATGCAGAATAATGGGAAGAAATCAAATCAAATAGTGGGGCCAGCACTGTGGTGCAGCAAGTTGACACCCTGGCCTGAAGCGCCAGCATCCCATATAGGCGCCAGTTCTGGTCCCGGCTGCTCCTCTTCCAGTCCAGCTCTCTGCTGTGGCCTGGGAAAGTAGTAGAGGATGGCCCAAGTCCTTGGGCACATGCACCCACGTGGAACACCTGGAAGAAGCACCTGGCTCCTGACCTTGGACCTGCGCAGCTCTGGCCGTTGCGGCCGATTGGGGAGTGAACCATCGGATGGAAGATCTCTCTCTCTCTCTCTCTGCCTCTCCTCTCTCTGTGTAACTCTGACTTTCAAATAAATAAATAACTCTTTTAAAAAAAATAGTAACAGACAACTGCCAAAGAGTATTTCATGGACAAATGAATACCGTTGCTTGCTAATCTATAAGGTCATTTTCAAAAACACAATTTCCCTAACACTATTCACCATAGAAATTAATCACAAAACTAATAAATGTCCAGATACAAAGAAACTTGATCTCGATCACAAGCTCACCATGTTATTATTAACTTGTTACTAACAATAACTCAAATTAGGACATATCCAAAATCATCTCTATAATAGCATCACCACAACTTCCTTAAAAGGCAAAAGGACAGAATTTTTGGAATATGATCTATACTACTGTAGAAGCCCAATGTGATCATGAATACCAACATTCCTTGAGCTGCAACAAGAAAAAAAAAATGCTGGAAACTTCTATTCTGAGAGATCATTGCGTATCTGAGTGCCTTTCCCTTTCTCAAAACTACTGGGCAGGATGCCTCAGAAGGGTTTCTGAAGATTAACAAATCATTTCACATAATCTTATCTTCATCTCCTTTCTCTAAGGAAACATGTACAAGCTTGGACTAGCAAGAAAATGCTAGATGTTTTCCTAGTGGATATGTTAACTTAAGCTTACCTGGGCTGACTCTAGGAAAAACTAGGAGGCCAGCACAATTTATCTTCTGAGTCCCCCTGTTAATCCTTTGTTTACTTTCCTTTAGTACCTCCCTATTTTCCTCTCTTCCACAAGAAATCTGGCACTCGTACACTGTTGCTTGGCCAAAGATATTAGATCGTGACATCCACTTAGCCCCAAAGTCCTGAGCTTTAGATCCATTCCAAATGTCTACTTCTTGGACTACAGGTCCAGTAACAACTTGAACTAATTCATATAATTATAATATATTATAATTCATATAATTCATAACTTCATTCTCTTTCTCCCTCTCCCTCTCATTCTTCCCTCTCTCATAATATATATATTATATACATATAATATATATATGATCCAACTGGGTTAGGAGAATGGGCTAGTAGATTGTAATCAGCTAAGGAGTTCTGAAATAAAATTCCCCATCAATGCATGAATACATATCCATCATGACCCATGAATAATCACTACCCTGAGAAGATACTGATGCTGATACGGGAGACAGTATGGGCAGAGGAGAAACACAGTCCAACTGAATGAAGGAAACACACTTTTTGTCTTTTCCTTTTCTTCTGCTAGGTATTTAGTAGTAGTTGCATTTAAGGTAATAGCCTAAAGGGGAAAAAGAAAACCCAAACAAATAAGGTCCCTCTCTGAATTAATTTAAAGGATCATCTTTAATAGCTCTTACAGAAGCCACTAAGAACCAAGGAGAAGCCAGTAGGAAAGACATAAAAGTATCACAAACAGTTCCAGGCAGTTACAGATAGAGAGATAGAGATAGAAATATATATATATATATATATATATATATATATATATATGCGTGTGTGTGTGCGTGCATCTATATATACATATATATATATGAGAGAGAGAGAGATGTGTGTTCCAATGCCTATGGGATATCTATAATAAATACTCCAAAAATATTATCTCTTTTCTCCTTTATAAATCGTTAGCTCCTTTATATCTTTTAGGTTTCAACAAAATCAAAACCTCCTTGGGATCAGCCCTACCCTGGCCATCCTAATTCAAGCATTATTTTCATCCCTTATTTTCCATTACCATACTCTGCAGAAAAAAATTCAACACTATTTTATGGTTTTTTTATTTGGAGATTACTCACCCTCCCACCCCAGAGCACTGGGATATACCAGTCATAGCACAGTATCTGGCACAGAAGTACTCAAAAATATCTGTGGAAACAAACAAGGAAGACAGGAATCCAACTGTCATCAGGGCAATATAGAGCGTGAGTTGGTTATAAATCCAGTGGGAAAAGAAACAGGCAAGTGTCATAAACCAGAAACACAAAGGCAGGGTTAACAGTTGTCACACATCTTGAGGTCCAGGATAAATGTGTAGTGGAACAAAGCAAAGAGGAAGACAGCCAAACAAGCCAGAGAAAGTGAAGAAGGAAGACTGTCAAAGACTGAGCTCCAAAACATCCAGCCTGGTACAGCCCCAGACAAGGTGAAGCAAGACAAGTCATTGAGTGAAAAAGACATTGCACTAGCAACCTCCAGCCCTGGGATGGAGGCATATGGAGCACACAGATCACAAGGCAGAACCAATCCTACATTCTGTCAAAGACTCAGGAGCTACCGCAGTGAAGAAAAGCTGCTGCCGTCCTTTGGCCACTTCCATAGAAAACATGGATTTTGAACTCTGAGCCATGAAAAATTATATTTATACCCAGAAAAGGCATTGCAATGCCTACTAGGCATAAGACATATATCACTGACATGTTTAGACTTAATAAAAGAAAAACTGGGACTGGCACTGTGGCATAGCTGGTAAAGCCACTGCCTGCAGTGCCGGTAGTCCCAGCTGCTCTACTTCTGATCGAACTCTCTGTTATGGCCTGGAAAAGCAGAAGATGGCTCAAGTGCTTGGGCCCCTGCACCCGTGTGGGAGACCCAGAAGAAGCTCCTGGCTTCAGATGGGTGCAGTTCCTGCTGTTGTAGTGAACCCTTGGATGGAAGACCCCTCCCTTTCCTTCCTTATTCCTCTCTCTCTCTCTCTCTCTCTCTCTCTCTCTCTCTCTCTGACTCTCTGTAACTCTGCCTTTCAAATAAAGAAATAAAAAATCTTTAAAAAAAAAAAAAGATGCTGCACTACTCTTGAAGACATCACTTGACTCACCTCAACTCTCCAGCCAAATTGTTATACTCTTTTCTGGAGGTACTTAAAAGACAAAGTAAGCTCATCAGGCATAATCCCCTGCAAAACTCACACTTTCAATTCCTGTTCACCTGCACCTATGGCTCTAGGCTTCAAAGAGGCACAGACCTCATTCTACCAGTCATGCCAGCATCTCCTTTATCTTCACCCTGACCAGATCTACTTTGTCTGGTTCTTCTAGAAACCAATGTGTGCTGGAGTCTCTCTCATGAAGAAAAAGCAAAGCCCCCATCTTAGTGTGGATGGTGTATCCTCCACTCTTCCACAGTCATCCACTTTGCAATCCACCACAAATAAGTTCCAACAAATGTACCTGTGAGTACTTTCCCTCTGGAAGGTCAAATCCAAAAAGCAATTAACCTATCTCAATGACTATTCCCCCTGAAGTGTTTCACAGTGCAGATCCCTCCTGTTTGTCACCTTGTTTTAAGTACACTTGAATATCTCAACAGTCCATAACAGTCCCTTTCCCTCTCCATCTCTCCTTGTGCATGGTATTCCCCAGTATTTCTTTTCTCTTGATACCACACATTTTTCCTTACAGTGAGCCACTGAAAACATTTTAACAATCATTCACAATTTTACATGAAGATTTCCTGTGTATTCATCTCTGCTCAACAAATCTGTGATCTAGCTCTCTGTTGAGTATCTCCACAGTTAGACAAAGAAAACTAATATCAGTCTTCTGAGGTATCTTCAAGTATCCTCAAACTTAATTTCTGAAATCCATTTCCAAATATGAAACACTTGTTATTCCTGAGACCCAATCTTGCCAACAAAGAAAAATTCCAGAAAGCAATGGCAAAACTTCAAGAAATGTTACAAAAAGTCTCTATAACTCCTTATCCCATAAAATTTAATAAATATGCATCAACAAAATTTTTAAGTAAATGACAAAATAAAAAATACAACTATTTTATGTTTCTTACAGTAACATAGATAGTATTACATTAAAGATGGTTAATGGAAGTTTTCAGTTGTATTTTCCTTGGAACTTTGAGAAGACAATATTAATCATAATTTTTAAAATAATCACAATTGGGGCCAGTTATGTGACACAGTGGATTACAACCATGGCCTGCAGTGTCAGCATCCCATATGGGTGCCAGTTCAAGTCCTGGCTACTCCACTTCCAATCCAACTCTCTGCTAATGAACCTGCGAAAGCAGTGGAAAATGGACCAAGTATTTGGGTCCCCACACCCATGTAGGAGACCTGGAATAAGCTTCTGGCTCTTGGCTTTGGATTGGCCCAGTTCCAGCTATTGCTGCCATTTGTAGAATAAAACAGTGGATGGAAGATCTCTTTCTGTCTCTCCCTATATATAACTCTTTCAAAAAATAAATAAATCTTTTTTAAAAATCACAATCACAAAAACCTTAGGGTGAATTTATTCCAAAGCTTATAAATTCCTTATCAGATGCTTAATTGACTTAGACAATGTCCACTTCTTCCTATCCATGCTAACAGGAGGCAGAAATGGCATGCATAAACAAATGGATGGATGGACAAACAGAAATTCAGACAAAGCTCAGAGTAAATAATACACCTTTCCTTCCTGCTCCAAAGACTCTTGGTGAGTAGCAAAAATGAACCAACACTAACTAATCTTATTTTCATATTTTATCACCTCCCTTGATCATTCTCCTGTACAGAAATTAATAGTGAAATGGGCAAATGACAAGAAGCACTGGTGAAAAGGTCAAAATGAAAACACTCTGAATAAACACAAGGTAAATGACAGTTGACTGTATTCATGTTGGGTGAAAGAGAAAACCCATGTAACTCCTGCAAGTTCTCAGAAGAACTCAACACTAGAGCAGGAGTAGCATCTATGAAAAACAAAACAGGGGCCGGCGCTGTGGCATAGAGGGTAAAGTCTATGCCTGCAATGCTGGCATCCCATATGGGCACCAGTCCTAGTCCCAGCTGCTCCACTTCCACTCCAGCTCTCTGCTATGGCCTGGGAAAGCAGAAGATGGCCCAAGTCCTTGGGCCCCTACACCTACGTGGGAGACCCAGAAGCAACTCCTGGCTTCTAGCTTCAGATCACCACAGCTCTGGCTGTTGCAGCCAATTGGGGAGTGAACCAGTGGACAGAAGACCTCTGTCTCTCTGCCTCTCCTTCTCTCTCTGCATAACTCTGACTTTCAAATAAATAAATGAATCTTTAAGAAACGAAGAAAAGAAAAATGGACCTAAGAGGGCATAAGCCTATTGTGTCTTAGTTTTTGCAAGAGATGGTAAAATGAACACTATGAAGAGATAGGCTGAGTTAACCTCATGTTTCATGGATGAACCCTAATCTATTTATATATCCATGTCTACAACATACAGAAGCATGGGTAAACCTAATGAGATTTAACTAAAATAAATATTAATACTAGACTGAGCATCCCTAATCCAAAAAGCTCCAAAATCTGAAACTTTTTGAATGCTGACATGATGCCACAAGTGGAAAATTCCATGCCAGAACTCTTAGTCAAAATGCAAGAGCAGTAGGCAGGAATTTAGCCTAGCAGTTGAGATTTGGTTATATGTCCATATCCCACATCTGAGTGTTTGGATTCAATTCCTGGCTCTAACTCCTAGCTCCAGCTTCCTGCTGATCAAGAATCTGGGAGGCAGCAGTGATGGCTCAAGTAGTTGGGCTCCTTGCTTCAGCCCCAGCCCCAGCCGTTGCAGGTACTTGAGGAGTGAACCAGCAGATGGGAGCTCCTTCTGTCTGCCTGTCTCTCTACCTCTCAAATTAAAAAAAAAATTGCAGGAATATTGAAAATAGGTATAAAGTTACCTTTAAAGTATGTGTATAAAGTATATATAAAACATTAATGAATTTTATCTTTAGACTTGGGTCTTCTTCCCAAGATAGCTCATTATATATGCAAATATTCCAAAATCTTAAAAAATCCAAAATTTTTTTTAAATCTTTTATTTAATGAATATAAATTTCCAAAGTACGACTCATGGATTACAATGGCTTCCCCCCCCATACCGTCCCTCCCACCCACAACCCTCCCCTTTCCCACTCCCTCTCCCCTTCCATTCATATCAAGATTCATTTTCAATTATCTTAATATACAGAAGATCAGCTTAGTATACCTTAAGTAAGGATTTCAACAGTTTGAAAAAATCCAAAATTTGAAATACTTATGATCTCAAGCATTTTGGATAAAGGATGCCAATCTGTGCCATCATCCCCACTACTACTTCACCAACCACTTACTGAGTGTCAGCATGTATTAAACACTTTGTATGATTACTTTTAATAGACAAGATGAATTAAGTGAAACAAGAAAAAGTAGAAATAGAGCAGATGAGGAATTCAGGCCTAGTTTTGCTTGACTGAAGAGCCCAACTTCATAGTTCAAGCAAGGATACACAGGAGTCAACAAATTTCATCACGAGGAAGTTAAATACAAATAACAAAATAGTGTTAAACATAAGACTTAGATAAGAGATTCAGAAAGAGGAAAGGGGAGGTATTCACAGATGTAAGCAAAGCTATGATAACTAATAGTAGTATAAATGCCATCTCAGTATTTCAGGCATGGAAAGCCAAGACACTCTGGCAAAAGATCTCTGTGAGTGAGATCCCAGTGGAAAGAACAGGTCTTCAAAGAAGGAGGTACCTTTCTCTGAAGGGAGGAGAGAACCTCCACTTTGACTATGACCTTGTCTAAACAAGATAAGAGTCGGAGAACTCAGAGGGCTTCCATAGCCTTGGAAACTCATGACTGGAGCGTAGGGAGATTACTGATGCCATAGACAGGAGTGTCAATTGGTAAAGTCAACAACAGGAGTCACTGTGCACTTACTCCTCATGTAGGATCTCTGTCCTTAATGTGCTGTGCATTGAGATTTAATGCTATAACGAGTACTCAAACAATATATTTCACTTTGTGTTTCTATGGGGGTGCAAACTGTTAAAATCTTTACTTAATGCATACTAAACTGATCTTCTGTAAAAAAAAAAAAAAGAAGAAATTATCAATTCCCAACTCAATTCCCAACTTGACTCTCACTGGGATTAAACATGACAATAGGTCTGATCTGATTTCATCATCATCTAAAAAAATCATCTATTATTTTTCACTTTATGTTTCTGTGTGGGAGCAAACTGTTGAAATCCTTACTTAATGTATAGTAAGCTGATCTTCTGTATATTAAGATAATCGAAAATGAATCTTGATGTGAATGGAAGGGGAGAGGGAGTGGGAAAGGGGAGGGTTGTGGGTGGGAGGGACGGTATGGGGGGGAAGCCATTGTAATCCATAAGTCGTACTTTGGAAATTTATATTCATTAAATAAAAGTTTTAAAAAAATGCCATCTCAAAAATATGGGAAAAGGGCTGATGCCGTGGCACACTAGGTTAATCCTACAGCACCGGCATCCCATATGGGTGCCGGTTCTGGTCCCGTTGCTCCTCTTCCAGTCCAGCTCTCTGCTATGGCCTGGGAAAGCAGTGGAGGATGTCCAAGTGCTTGGGCCTCTGCACCTGCAGAGGGAGACCAGGAAGAGGCACCCAGCTCCGGGCTTCAGATCGGTGCAGCTCCGGCCGTTGTGGCCATTTTGGGGGTGAACCAATGGAAGGAAGACCTTTCTCTCTGTCTGTCCCTCTTACTGTCTGTAAATCTACCTGTCAAATAAATAAATAAAATCTTTTTAAAAAATGGGAAACATGAGAAAGTATAAAATGCAAATAGATGGAAAAAATTAATTCCAATATGGGAATTTATGTGCCATCAAATAAACCACAATATCATTGCAATGGGATTTCAAAGCTTTGATAACTAGATTAATGATAACATTAATCTGATATTTTCTATTTTCTCAAAATTGTCTACCAATCACAGCTATGTATAACTTGTTTTTTCCATTTCAATTTATATCAACTCAACCCTTCACCCAAGCTACCACTCTAATACCCAACTGTCTGCAGAATGGTTCCTATTATTATAAAAATCTCAAATTCAACATTTTGGCAAAATTATTCATTCCATGAAACCATTGCTTCTGGGGCCAGCGCAGTGGTGTAGCAGGTAAAGCAGCCACCTGCAGTGCCAGCATCTCATGTGGGCGCTGGTTCAAGTCTTGGCTGCTCCAGTTCCAATCTAGCTCTCTGCTATGGCGTCAAAAAGCAGTGGAAGATGGCCCAAGTGCTTGGGCCCCTGTACCCTGGTGGGAGACCCAGAGGAAGTTCCTGGATACTGGTTTCAGATCAGCACAGCTCCAGCTGTTGCTGACAGCTGGGGAGTAAACCAGAGAATAGAATACCTCTCTCTCTCTCTCTCTTCCCCCCTCCCTCTCCCTCTCTCTCTCTTTTTTTCTCTCTGCCTCTCCATCTCTATGTAACTCTGACTTTCAAATAAATAAATAAATCCTTTAAAAAAAAAAAAAAAAGCAGTGCTTCCTGCTGATTTGCTCATTTCCACTGAGCCACAACAATCCTGTGTGTCACCCAGGCTCAAAATGTCAGCTACATCCTTAATTCTGTTCACATTTTCCCAAATAGTAATATTAGCGCAATGAAACTTCAAACCTATAGACTCCTACTTCTCAACATTTTAAAAATCCTTCCTGCTGATATGGACCCTCACCATCTCTTGGAATTTCCTCCTAATTATTCACCATGCTCCTAACTCTCAGGATCTCCAGAACAACCATTATCTCAACTTCACACCCTTTCCTAGACTCTAGTTCCTTCAATGTGAAGACTGTATCTTTTGCTCTTTGAAATTCCTACAAAAAAGTCCTTGGCAAAAATTCTTCCATGAAATCAATACTCAAATATCGTCTTGTTAAGTTGAATCTTGCCTTCTGTGCAGCCATTAAAACTCAGCTACACTTTGAGACAATGCCTACATAGCCACTATCATTCAGGGACTTTGATATGGTCAGCAACTTTAAGATGGTGAGAAAATTTAACTGGGTCCAAGGAAGTTATTCAGATTGTTAAACTGAGTATGCCCATGCCACACAGGAACTCTACACCATGGTTCACATTCTCCCAAAGGACACAAATATTTCATCCATACCTACCTGTGTGTCTACTCATATATCATTTCAGACTGCTACTGTCTTCAAAGAAAGACTTGTATCACACACTAGAGTTCTACTATGTTAAAGAACTAGGGTATTTGCTTAAATCACTTCAGGGGTGTTGAGAGACTGACATGACAGTCCATAGTATGCATGCTACTTATCAAGAGAAATGCAAATTAACAACAGGTGTCACTGTGCACTAACTCCCCATGCAGGACCTCTGTCCTCAATGAGTTGTATTATGAGACTTAACTGTAAAACTAGTTCTCAAACAGAAAAAGAGAGAGAGGAAAAAAACATAAAAGCAGATTCTAAGCCATAGCTTGTATTAAGTCATAATACATCCCCCAGAATACAAACACATGATTTACACAAAGATTACTACTATTACTCCAACTTTGCTATCAATGTACCATCATTTAAGGTACCTGTTTCTTGGTACCTCATACTTAAAATAGGTTTTAAAATATGAGATTATAACATTCGGGACCCAAGAAAAACTTAACACTCAGCCTTGACCAGCATTAGGTAGAGTAGTGTTTAGGTTAAATAATTCCCCCACCTTGGGGCCAGCCCTGTGGCTAAGTGAGTTAAGCCACTGCCCGCAATGCCAGCATCCCATATGAGTGCCGGTTTGAGTCCTGGCTGCTCCACTTCCAACTGAGATCCATGCTAATGTGCCTGGGGAAGCAGTAAAGAATGGTCCAAATGCTTAGGCCCCTGCACCCACATGGAGTCCTGAAAGAAACTCCCGGCTCCTGGCTTTGGCCTGGACGATCCCTGGCTGTTGTGACCATTTGGGGAGTGAACCAACAGATGGAAGGTCCCTCTCTCTCACTAACTCTGCCATTCAAATAAATAAATAAATCTTTTAAAAAAAATTGCCCCTGCATGGAAAGAACCATAAAAACACAAAGTGAAATTAACACCAATGTTAGTAAAATAAATGTCTGCATAATGCATTGAATAATAAATAGAAGAACAAGGCACAGTGAGATCTTCTGCATGAGATGCTGTTTGAACATCTAAATCTAGGACAACACACAGAGAAAGCTAAAAATGCACACAGCCAAGAGTATCTGGGATAGGTGTTAAAACCCTATCAGATAGGAAAGTCCTTTCAATTGTTCAAAGAGCTCCCTGAGATCTCCCTTCACTGCCCCGGCCACCTCTCTGAGGTTCATCTCCAAGTCTCTTCCATCCTTACATCTAACCCAGGAACACTGTTCACTTTCCCATTCGCCAAATGATCCACACCACACTCCAGTCTTATTTATGTTCTCTAGGTCTAGAAGGTTCTTTTCTCATAAAACCCCACGGCTCCTTCCCTTACCTCCCTCACATCTCTGCTCACGAGTAGAAATTTGATGCAGCGGTTAAGATGCCACTTGGAATGCTTGCATCTCATATTAGAGTGTTTGGTCTGAGTTCTGGGTTCACTGCTTCCAATCCAGGTTCCTGCTAATGTGCTCCCAGGAGGCAGTAGATGATGTCTCAAGTACGTGGGTCCCTGCCATCCACATGGTAGACCCAGACTGAGTTGCAAATTCCTGGCTTCCTCCTGGCCCAGCCCCTGATATTATAGACACACTGGAGTGAATCAGAAGATGTAAGATCTCTGTCTCTCTCTGTGCCTTTCCATAAATGAAAATAAGTACGTTTTTAAAAGTCTGCTCTGGAGCTGGTGTTGTGCCACAGTGAGTGAAGCCTCCACTTATAATACTGTCATCCCATGTCAGAGAGCTTGTTCAAGTTCCAGTTGCACTGCTTCTGATCCAGCACCCTGCTAATGCACCCAGGGAAGGCAATAGAAGATGGCCCAAGTGCTGTGTGCCTACCACCCACATGGGGACTAGGATGGGTTTCCTGGCTTCCAGTTTCAGTGTAGCCTAGACCTGGCTGTTGCAGCCTTTTGGGGAATGAACCAGCAGATGGAAGATATCCCTGTCTCTCTCTGTGTATCTCTGTCTCTCTTTGTCTCTTTCCCTCCCTCCATCTCTTTCTCTGTATCACTCTGCTTTTCAACCTTAAAAAAAAAAAAGTCCCAGTTCAAGCAAATTAAAACTGACACCTGATCGCCTGCACCTGCAACAACTTAAGGAACCCTCCTCGCCTTGCCTGATATTCACACAATTCTCATCTTCTAACACATCACAGAATTCACTAATATTTTATCATTTATTGTCTGTTTCTGTTCTCCCCCACCCTCTACATGCAACAGAATGTAAACTCCATGAAGGAATTTCACCTTTTTACTCACAGAGCCAACCCCAGTGACCAGAAAAGTTGCTGCACGTATTAAAAGCCATAAATAAATACTAGCTGCATGACAGACAGAATAAACATACAAATTATAGTACCATAATCATTGAACTCTCAGGTATTTTTCTGCAACATTTATTACCCATATTATTTGTAAAACACTGTACTAGGCCCTATGGCTTTAAAGGAATGAAAGATAACAGTGCTCACTCTCAAACATTTGCTCTGAAACTGCTTCCCTGGTTATCTAAGGCCAAAGGATGCCACGCCCACTTAGCCTATTCACCCACTTCCTCCAACATCTGCCACACACCTGCCTAAACTGCAGGAGTTTACAACGGAAAGGAAACCAACCACCGGTCTGAGTGCTGAGCAGCTGAGCAGTCTTTTAAGAAAAGTTTTCACAGAATTCGTTAAAGATTCTGTTGCCTGGATTATCAAAAAAGACCACATAAAGAGAATAATCTGTATAGGTTCAATATGCATCAAGGTATAACAATACTGCCAATTCAAGTCATCTATTTTTTAAGAAAATTCACTTTAAATGGAGACATTTAAAACTAACATTGCTGGCTTTAATGAATATTCGATACAGTTTTTCAGACCCTTAAGTATTCCTGGTTTGCTCAAAACGTAGGATGTGTCAGTGAGTGATATCTAGGCCTTTATCTCCCTTCACACTCAAATTTGGGTTAAAGTCTGACAGATCATTAAGACTATATCTGCAACTATATATTTTAGAATGACTAAAGCTTGTCAAGGATTTCAATTCCTAAAAAAACTGTACCTTCTGTTGTAACGTTTGTTGTGGAAGGAAAGACAAAAGGAAGGAGATTGGGTTTGGAAGGAAGAGGAAAGAGAAAAGCAGAGGCACTCATTTGACAGCCAACTTGGTCTTTTGAAGGTCAGGTGTTCATTTTACAGGAGCAGACTATGTTTAGCATATATTTCAATCTGTCCTAGGAAAAAAGTTTGGAGGGGGTGACAGAGAGCTGTTTCTACCACTGGAAACTGAAAAACATGTAAGGGAAATTGGCCAGAATAAAGGCCACACTTGCCAAGTAACTGAAATTGAAAATATGTTCACTTATAGGCAATATTTCATCATCTAAACCAAACAAATAAAAATGGGGAGGTATGGGACCTACTCGGACATGGCCCTTTACCATGCAGGTGTCTATTTGTGAGGGCTGTGTCCTGGCTGACCCAACACAGATTTATCAATGCACCTATCTCACCTGGTCATCATGGTTTTTCTCTTTCCCCTCTTCCTCTAGGAAAACAAATACTATATAAGTATCTGCAATTGTGGCATCCCACAGGAAAGAACTAGAATGCACACAGGATGTGGACAGACAATACCTGGGATGACCTAAGAAGTTCCATAAAGGCTGTTTCACAGTGAGATAACTATCCCCTCTGAATTTTCCTGAAACTCTGCAAACCTGTCAACTCTCAAAAATGATGTTAAGAATATGAGTAGTACTTAACTAAGGAAAATAATAAATCTTTGGAGTCAATATCCAGTTGCTTTATTCTGAACTGTGATTCCCACCTCCCCATCTTCCATAGGTTTTCTACTTTCCCTTTCTCTTCTTACATTCCAGAAAGAATACAGTGGTGATAAATTTGACTTCTCTCACACAACATACAGATGTTAACAGCTCTGTACAGTTCTGTAGGACATAAAAAACATTTCAAGAATCTTACAAGTGCTGACTAAACTTGCATAAGTTACCCACACCACCTCCTCCTCCACATTCCTTAAGCATTATTTGTTTTCCTGATATTTGGAAGGAAAACACAAAAACCAGCCTACTGACAGACCAGGGGAGAACTTCTTGCCAGAAACAAATATATATTCAATAAAATTATACCCAAGACAATAGTAACTTGAACTCTATTTAGACATTCAACTCCCAGAAACAGCTGCTCCCACCCCCAATCCCACAGTTCTTCCACAACACTTTGACAAGCTTAACATTATCTCACACACTACAAAAACACTTGAAGGATCATTGCTTGCCATTAAGTGCATAATTCATGCAAAAATTAAGGAACTCATTATTTTCTCCACTTGAATGCATTAAAAATTATCTTTGAAAGAGTTGTATCTGATAACTATGCAATTAATTAATAATCAAATCTTATAAATTAAAACTCTTTATAGCATGCTTCATATAACCACAATTTTCACTCCAATTTATAAGGCTGTTTGGTTTCTATGATGTTTTTAAAAACCTTCAGAAAAAAAGGAATTTAAGTATATACAAGGGTACTGCAAAAGATTCTCGGAAAAATGGAATTAAAAGACAAGATTATTTTGTTTCAAAAAATTTGAAACCCATGCCTAGTTCTTCATAACACATGTTTTCCACAAACTTTTTGAAGATCTCTTATTTGCATGCATTTCAAAAATTTTCACAATAAAATCAAATCATGTTTTAATTTCATTTTCCATGAACTTTTTTAAAATCAACTTGTATGAGGTAAACGATAGAATCTAATTGTAAAAAAAATTTCAAATTCCCTGAGATAGATTTTGGTAAAAAGAAGAAAATAATTTTAAGCACCAGGTTGTTTCACTGATTATAGATTTTACCATAAACTTACTTGGGATTTCTTCCTCAGATAATTCTAGATCAAGAGCAGGAGACTGTAAATTGCTGAGCATTATCAGGGCCATATTTCAGCCATATTTTATGAAGAAGGTAACTGCTAGCATCCAAAAGCAATTTCTAACAGATATTGCCAACTGTTTAAATACTACTCACAACCATCCCAAATACTTTATTGTGGTCAATGTGTCCATAACGTATCAGGTACCTATTAGGAGCTCAGCATTATTCTGGGTGTTTCAATGAATCATCTCATTTGATTTTCAGAATATCATCATTTTATTTCTAAATTTCCCTTTCAACAAATGAGAAGACATAAGCTAAAAAAGGTTAAATCATTTTTCAAAGTCAAATGTAAAGCAACTGTCAAGCCCAGATTCCGAGAGAGGTTTCCTGGTGCTAAAATCCATGCTAAGTCCAATTCAGCAGGGTACCTCAATGGATTTAAAGGCTCACCCCATTGCTTCAACAAAGTTAGTTAGTGCATACTAAGTGTAAGATACTCAGCAGCTCAATTTATCCTTTCAAAAAGCAATTTAGATCATGTCACTTCCTAGCTTAACCCTCTGATGGCTTCCAGACACACAAAATAAATCTCCAACTCTGAGCAGTGACCTGGCCCCTGAACTTGGCTCATGCTACCATGACCTTTGAACACGCCAATCATGTTCTCATCTCTAGGCTTTTGCACTTGCGATTTCTCTGCCACTAAATCTTCAGATCACTCAGGTCTCAGCAAAAACCTAAAAGGCAGCTTCCTCGACAATCCAACCGAAATGGGCTCCCCACTCACCCCATTCCAAGTAACTCTCCCTAGCCTGGTTTGTTTTTCTATTGTACTTATCCTTGTTTATTCCTATCTGATATTATCTCTTTTGTCTTTTCCTTTGTCTATTGGTTTTCTTCTCTCAATCCAAATCCAAATGCCTTGAGAGGAGACTTAGCCAGTCATGCTCACCATTGATTCTTTAGCATCTGTAACAGTGTCAGGTCCATAGTGTGAGCTCAATAAATAAATATTGGTTAAATGGATGACTGAACTCTAGGTGCCATGGAGACACATACCTAATGAGATACAGGCTGAACCTCAGAAAGTGTTCCATCTATAACAGAACGACATAAAAATGATTCAACCAGGCACGGCGTTCTAAATGCCATATGTGAAGTAATAACAAAATATTATGTGGTTCCAAAAAGAGAAAAATTTAAAATTCATGTACCAACATAGTATTAAAAACTACTTGTAATGTCACCAAGAAAAAAAGGAAGGGAGGAAGATGAATTAATAGAGGAATAGGAGAGCACACACACACACACACATTCACTGGCTCACTCACTCACTCATGTTATTCCTCAGAGCGGAAATGCTCAGTTCAGACATGGCTTGGAAGATATAAACATCATTGAAATTCAAGAGCAGTTCTGAAAGAGAGGATGCCTCAATTGGTATGCAAGGGATGTTTCCTCCCCCTGAATACATTATGAACTTGCAGCATGCTAATATGCCATGCTATCATAAGCACCAGATGGGGCAGTAGGCAGTACATGTCCCATCAAACCTCAAGAAGATGTATTAATGTTCATGCTCTTTAAAAAAAAATCCTTTGCCTGTGTCCCTCGACTTCCACATTTCTTAGCATTCAGTCACTTTCTCTCAAAGCACAGTCCTCCAGGGCTGCTCCTCTTCACCAGATGGTGCCAGGAATCATTTCCATCTATTTTATCACAGGAGGCAAAGGCCACAAAGCGTGTCAGACTATGCTTACTGAAGGCCTACCAAGCACAAAAGAGAACAACAGAAGACAGGCGAGACACAGGAAATAAATCTTCCCTAGGCACTACTGATGAAACATTGTCTAATTATGCTGAGTGCTTATTTATGTGGAAAAGGTAAAACATAAAAAGGAAAAGCTGTGTATGCTTAAACTTTCAAGGCTACTTGACATTATTATGAAACTGAGGTCTACAGAAATATTCCCTAAACAAGATTGGCTAAACCCACAAAATTATGAATAACTAGAAGGAGCCTCAATATGAGACAACAGAACACTACATTATACCTACCTGCACCAAAATATACTTACTAGTTTAAAATTGAAGTCCAGAACAAGAGAATGTCCCAGAATCCACACCTTTCTCTACTATCTCAATCATAGTCTATCTGGTCTTTCACAGTCTCCAACTATGCCACCAGAAACCAAGGCTGTCAACTAATACATTATTGTAAATTCTCAAAAACTGCTTTTAAATGCAACATTTAAAATAAATAGATTGTGTTGATTCTCATTCATTTAAGATCTAAACTGGTTGATATATGAGCCAAGGAAGGGAAATTTCTCTAGAAGGCAGATGGAGAGATAAAGCTCTCATTTGTAACAACTTGAACATGCTTGACCATCTCAAGAGCTCATTCAAACACAGATTACCAGGTCCACCCCTAGAGTTTCTGGGGCACAGACTATGTACTTCCAACAAGTTCCTAGATGAGGCTGATGTTGCTAGTCCAAGAGCCTCACTTTGAGAACCTATCTGTATCATTCTATACCACGTTTCCAAAGGGTTCAATTGACCCTGATATGGTCTTCTATTTGTGCAGATTGTCAGTACCATCCTTTCACTAAGATATTCAGTTGAGAAGCTAAACTGATCTTCTAAGAATTTTTGAGTGGCATGAATTAGGAGAAATACAAAATATCTGTCAAATTAATAAGATTATTCTTTTAAGATATACTATACCATGACATAATCTGACACTCAAAAGTCTTACACTATTCCTTTCAAAGGATCCAATGTAAATGTTGAAACAAATATGAAAGGGCATAAATATTTAAGGAAAGCAGCATTAAAATAAGAAACCATGTTTCTCAAGAAAATATATATATTATACACTGAATAAATTATCCTGGCAGTCTCTCTCAAGTCTTTAAGATAAATTTTACCAGCCTATCAAATTGCTACTCATCTAGAATCATTGATAGGAAAAACTGTTGGATGAATTTAATGTGTAGCTGAAAAGATAAAAATATTTCATTAATATTTGTCTTTTGCTAAAAATCTTGCTCAATGCCTGCTGGAAGACGAAACATACCCTTCCTCCCTGGGTAATAAAAAGGAAGGATATGAAGGATAGCCCAACAACAAGAAAGTGCTCAGATAAAGGGAGAGTTAGTTCATTTCCCAAAGTGCTGTACACAAAGTCTTTTCCTTTGTTTCTAATTTCAGTAGTTATCACACAAATTTTTTAAGTGTTTCATGTTGCATGATACTTTTAGAAAAATAACCATGATAAATTATCAGATTTCTTAGACATGCAGGATTTTTTATCAAATTTTGTTTGTGTATTTGAAGAGAGTCACACAGAAAGAGGGGGAGAGAGAGAGAGACCTTCTGTCCCCTACTTCACTCCCCAGATGGCCGCAATGACCAGGGCTGGGCCAAGCTGAAGCCAGGAGCTTCTTCCAGGTCTCCCATATGGGTAGAAGGGGCCCAAGCACATGGGTCATCTTCTGCTGCTTTCCCAGCCATTAGCAAGGAGCTGAATCGGAAGAGGAGCATCCAAGACATGAGACCTTGAGCAGGTGCCTGTATAGGATACCGGCATTGCAGGCAGCAGCTTTGCCTGCTCCACCACAATGCTGGCCCCCAACATGGAATTTTAACTAATACACGGCTAGTCACCAATAATGCTATATAGAGAACAAATAAATGTGCTCTTTCCCCCTTAACTCTGAAAGAAAACATTTAATCTATAAATAGCACTTAGCAAAAAAAAAAAAAAAAAAAAAAAAAAAAAAAAAAAAAAACTTGTTAATGAACATGAACATGTTTGGGGCATTATTTCTTTCCTTGGAAATCTATGAATCCCAATCTACCTCTCATCTACTCACTTATTCATTAAGCAAACATTTGCTGATTGCCTACTATATGTCAGGCTCACAGGTAGCCAGGAATGAAATCATTAAAACTAGGAAATCAAGATCTTAATGTAAATGGCAGCTTTATCAAGGAGCTGATGATACTTAAACTATTTCAAACACGGAAAAAAAGGGTAGGGTCCATATTTTCAATGAATACAACACTAAAATAAAAGACTAACCAGAATTCAGCTTTCTAGACAAATCACTTACCTAGAGACAAGAAAACTAGCAAAGGAGGAAAAATGTCTAGGGGACCTCAACTGATGTCACAAATTAAACTGCCATTTATTAATACCAGAGATAACCAAGCTGGGTTTTTCAGGATCTCACTTAGACATGATCTTTCTTATTTGTCTCACCATCCCAAGTTTAGATACTTGGCTTCCCAATTAACAAACTGCCGGAACAAGAGAAAGTATAGGCACAAGAATAGAGAAGGCATGAGGCCTGGAAAATCCTATCAAACACAGGCAAATCTCAAGAAAATCATCTGAAGTAGACAAATCTCATCAAGCACAAATGCCCAGAAAACAAACTCCCATCAAACACTCCCCTGTGTTTAAGTCCAGAGAGCATCACTGTCCGCCTATGGTAAGCTCCTGCTTATATACTGTGTTTTCTAGGGTTACATAGCTCACCCACAATAATTACAGTTTTATGTAGAAAGTAAACCAGAATAATTGTTAATGCTTGTGATACACAGTAAGGCTCTGGTAGACAGTCAAATGACTTATTAATGGTCCTACTACTGAGTGGCAAAATGATGATTTGTTTTCACTGCTCTAAGTTTTTGATAGATGGAATTTTAAAATACAATATATTGATTGATAAGATAAGCTCAAATCACAAAGCTAAAAAAAAAACACAAATTCAACACCAACTGATCAAGAATATAAGTATGAAATACATGGCCATTGAAAATAGTTGATTAATATGTACACAAATTTGAACCAAGTAAATAAAAGCAACTCCATGTACTAAAGAGGTAATCTTTCCCCTCTCTGGAAAACACTAAAAAATGGTCTAACTCTCCAAGAGGTTTTGGCAGGTTTCTTAATAGTGTCGTGACATCAAAAGTTGTACACCACGAACACATAACCAAAACCAAGATAAAAATGAATAACAAATAGAAATTTATCCCTCTATGAGGCAAATAGTTAAATAATATCAACAAGGAGGTAACTCTTCCTGTCAACAAGTGTTTTGGACTTGTGCCAAAGATTTTGAATGCCTGATCACACCTACATTAACTAATGGGGCCAGTTCATGCTCAACAAGCAAACACAGGTATGCAGAGAATGCCTGGGTATTTAAGAAGTTGGGTTTTGTCTCTGATTTCTATCACTCTCTGAATTCTCTATAATACTTCTATTAGGAATACTTGGAAAGTTTAGAAGAAAATAAACATTGAATACAAAGTCAGTAAGTGTTTTTCTGAGGACAAAAAATCTTCATTTTAGTTCCTTTTATGTATTTTGTCTCTGGGCTATACAATATAACTAATGCTAAAGCTACAAAGGAAGAAGAAAATAAATGTTAACAGGCCTTTGAAATGAAGTGTTACTGCAACTGCTGAGAATATAGCATCTTACACAACTCTAACATATGACAAACAATGCCTGTTTCACACAGAAAGTGTCAGATTCAAGGTCTTTCTTCCACCCAGTCTTATTATTTTCAGGACATATGTTAAGCATTTCAAATGCAAAAATATATAAATTGTTAACTCCGGATCCAATAACCTGAGAATCATTACAGCCAACATGTCCAGAGGGAGGCAGTGAAGTTAAATCACACAAGGCTCAACTGTAAAATAATGACATGCTCCCAAGCACAACAATTGCCTTTCTCCAAGTTCTAAATCACTTAGCACCTCTGTCAAAACTAACCCAGATTGTTAAGAATGCTGTTTATTTTGTCGCTCCTTAAGATGCTTCTTAAAGCCATAAACACGCGATAAAGACACCCTCCGATACCCCTCCTTCCTGGAGAGCATTATGCCTATCTGATTCCATGATTCTTAAAGCTGAACTCTTCAACACAGTATCATGTTCTAGGAAAGTCAAATTACTTTCTTTCGTGAGTATCACATACTCTGTATGCTGTTAACAAACCACACAGAATTAAATGAATCATTCTAATAAAATGACCCAGATTACACTTACCACTTAGCCTTTAAACGGGAAATGTGGAAAACAGGACGAGGCCTTCTACAGAGAGCATCCCACATTCTTAAAAATCAACTGCCTTTTGGCAGGGGTGGGGGTGGGGAAGGGAAGACGTGAGGGTTGAAGGAAAATATCTGTGCTTTCCCACAGTGTCTTCCTCTTCCTAGGGCAGAGCCATAGGTACCCAGCAACCTCAACACCAAGAAATCTGATTCATTTTAAGGACACAATTTTAACCATTGTGTTGACTATATCATTTACCTTCAGGTTTTCTAATTCAAACCAGAAAATCATCTACCTGAGGTTCGGATCAACAAAAGCCCCTTTTCCAAACCAAGAAAGATGATGCTTTAGTTAACCTGTAAAACTAATTTCTATTAGGCTTTTCAGAATAATGACATTGATAGCTATTATTCCCATTGAACTCTGTCAAGAAAAGTAGGAGTACACAGAGAATAACCAACATCCTAACCTGTTTTATCCAAGATCATTATTTTTTTTTTTTGAAGATTTATTTTTTTATTTGAAAGCCAGAGTTACAGAGAGGGAGACATAGAGGCAGAGAGAAGGTCTTCCATCTGCTGGTTCATTCCCCAAATGGCTGCAGCAGTCAGGAATGGGCCAGACACAAGCCAGGAGCCAGGAGCTTCATCCATGTCTCCTATGTGGGTGCAGGGGCCCAAGGACATGGATCATCTTCTACTGCTTTCCCAGGCATATTAGCAGGGAGCAGGATCAAAAGTATAGCAGTCAGGACTTGAACCCACACCCATATGGGATGCTGGCACTGCAGGTGGTGGCTTACCTGCTGTGCCACAGTGCAGGTCCCAAGATCATTCTTGATGATTAAGGCTAATGTTTTTCTACCTGCAGGTTTCCCCAAAGAAGATAATTCTACCTTCTATGCTACAATATTTTAAAATCAAACATTCCCCCTTAAATGCTTCATCTAGCCTCCACTACAAAAGACGCTCTCTCACCAAGCAACAATGCATCCTCCCGTCTCAAAAAGAAAACAGAAAAACTAGTCCAAAGTCAGAAGACAGAACAGGGAATCCCATCTCTGCTATTTAACTTTATCTATGTGTCCTTGGGCAAATTGCTTAATTTATCTGATCTTCGGGCTTAAAATAGATCACGTGGTGCCAGAAACAATTTGCAGAGCTGTAATGAAAATTAAAAAGTATACACAGCACCTCGCCCAGGGCCCAGAACATATAGGCTTCCAATAAAAGGCTTCTCTTAGGATACCATCAGAGATTTATTCTGCTCAGAGATGGCAGTTATATATTCCCTTTGAGATTAAGGAGGATTTCCTGATCCCTTTGATTGGAATTCTATGGGTTGAAAAACATAATTAAGCTAGACATTCTCAGAAAGTACATTTACATTAATATTAATTAATGCAAACAGCTGTTTGAGAAAGCCAACCTGATAAACCTGCTTCCTGGTCAGGTGTGAAATCCTATTGTTCTCAAGTTATGAGTCATTTAAGTTAATGACTTCTTGCACTGGATATGGTTAGCTACCAAGGAATTGCAACTGTGCACAAAGAAATTGCTTTTGAGAAATACCAAATCCACTGCCACACAAAGAAATTAAAATTTAATAAAACAAAAATGAATATTCTGTCCTCAGCATAAGAACAAACTAAAAACCGCTAAATTACATTAACTGAGATCTAATCTGGAGCAAGTAAGGGAAAACAAGCAAGGTTTTCTAAAAAGCATGAGACTGGCCCATTGCCCACGCTTCGCCTGTGTCCTTGGCTCCTAATCCCTCACCTCTGGGTTCCTTTACTGGTCTCCTCCCAAATCCAGTCTGTCTATGTCTACATGCAACACGAGAACCCTACACTCCTAGAGGCCACAAGTCTGAATCACAGTTATCTGGTCCTTGACACATTCTGAGCAACCCACAAATACCTGTTACTTGAATTTCCTTATTATAGTAACGTTTTGGCTGTCATAGCCTTACTTTTTTTTTTTTTTTTTTTTTGGTAATCAGTCACGTTAGGTTCCCTAATCTCCAAACAATGATAAAATAAATCCGATGGACATACTTTTGCAGTAGACCAAGTGACTATTGATTCAGATTGTTCTCCAGCATTGCTCTGTAATCCTGGAGAAGAGAAAGCACAGGAGGACAGCAGTCCCAGACTGAAGATACAAGACACTAAAGCACCACTGAGCCTAATACAGTAACATGGTCTCATATATATTTGAAATTTAGAAGCAGCATGGCAGAGAGAGGAAGATCTTCTTACTTTCTTAATCTCCATGAGCCTCAGTTTCAACATCTGTAAACTCATGGTGCTTGCACAAGGGATTTGTTACTCTGCTGACTCAGAAGACTGCTCAGAATATTATAGTTACAGCATCCTTGCGAAGCAGCAGATGATGGCTCAAGAACTTGAGTTCCTGCCACCCACCTGGGAGACCCGGATAGAGTTCTTGGCTCCTGGCTTCACTGACCCAGCCCTGGCTGTTGTAGCCATGTGGGAAGTGAAGAAGCAGAGGTAGGTGCATGCTCTTTCTAGCTCTCTCTCCCTTTCTGTGTGTGTGTGGCTGTCTGTCTCTTCTATCATTTTGCCTTTCAAATAATAAACAAATCTTTAATTTAGAAAAAAACATAATTATAGCATCTTTGCAAGCATTAATTATCAGTGTTGAGATGACGTGGCCAGTAAACATTTCTAGGCTATATAATGTCCACTAACTGTTTACTCTAAAAAACAAAAATATATATTAGTTGTCTTACAAAATATTAAGGAATTTTAAGCATGATACCCCTCAAAAAAAAAAAAAAGGTTAAGCATATATTTTTCAACAGAGCATGAACTGTGCAGGAAGATGCCCTGTAAAAGTTTCCAAGTATTACATGGAATATATAGAAATAAATGGCAAAGAACTTGAAATATTAACAGAAAAGAATTTTAAAAGAAAAAGGGAGAGAGTACAAGGGTTTGAAAGGCAGTTGGGACTTCTATATTTCTGCCACAAAGAAGTAAATGAGTGCACAATCTATATTTATAATTGGATATTTACAGCTTATATCTTTTTTTTAATAGCTGGCATGAGGCTCATTTAATACAATGAATAGTTAGCCTAACACAATGGCAAACCAACTTGCAAGGTAAAATGGAGTGTTAGTGAATGGAATGTTATATTTTCATTCTTGCATAATAGCATTTAGATGCATCTATTAAAATATATACATATAACCAGGTGCATTATCCAAATGTTCAGTTACTAGGGACACTAACAGTTGTCTGTCCATGGCAATTTCATTTCTGTTTTTTACACAAATCATCGTTTGCAAGCATTGATGTTAAAAACAGAAAAACAGTCTAGTACACAGTGGCTATAAATGCCAAATCAATTTTCAGCAGATAATAAAGTCCATGTTTTACAATCAGCAATGCACTGTTTTACTACCCAAAAATGTAAGCTAATAATATATAGCTCTACTAAATGGAAAATGCAGATATGCTGTTAAAAAATGGGCTGGCTGTGAGAGGATGGATCATTTCTGTAGGGACCTTCCTAAAGCTATGTGTAAGTGTTTTGAAAATATCACATGATGTGGCCATGTGTTAAAAATTACAGCCAGTTAAGTTCTCTGCTAAGAAAAATATGTGGGCAATTTATGAAATGCACTCCAGGATGGAGATGTCTTAAGTAAAACCAGATTTTGAAAACAAACTTTTTTTTTTCTTTTGGAAACTTGAACTTAAAAAAAAAAGTTCCATGCACATCTGGAGAGCAGGACCATTGAGAAAGGGTGGTCTGACCTAATACTACCATCTTCTGAAAGAACAGCACTATTTCTGGGCTACAGGGACTGTGCTCACTTATTGTCCTTTTAAGGAAGCAGTCCTGAAAGCATTTTGTAGGTCAACATATGTCCTTTGCTAATATTATATAAAGATTGATAAAAATATAAATGTTTCAGAAAGCTTGGAGTCACCTCCTTCTGAAACAATATAACATACAAGGTCTCTGAGCTTTCTCATTAAAAAAAAAATTCCTTCTTTTAAACACAAGGATCTAGTTGTTACAAAAGTGACAGGCAGTGAAATGATATTTCCTTAGAGTGAGTCAAATAATTTTAAAATAGTTTAGCCTATTTTTTAAAGCACACGTGACCTCCTTTGACTTTTCATAGTTCATTTTGTAACAGTATGCTATCAACAGCCAAAAAAGTGTGATACTTTTAACCAAAATAATTGTAGAAACCCTAGACTAAGACTTTTTTTATCTACCCAGCCCCAAAGATTGGTACTGAACTTATCTGCATAAGTTCAGTTTGTGTACAACTTTTTTCATGGACTTCATATTTTATGAAAAAGGTCTTAGATTGGAATTGTTGCATCAAGCCTGACACACCCAGGACTCAGTTCTGACACTTAACCACCCAAAAAAATGTTGATACATAAATAAGGAGTCACACTTTAAAAAAGTGATGACACTAGATTATACATAACACATCCTTTCATCTGTACATCCCTAATGTATTATTTAAAAAATAAAACCTGTCTCAGATGGCAAAAATTGTCCATCACTATAAAGATATACATACAGACTAAAATATGTTAGAAACATATTAAGAGGTAGCCCATCCAATAGTAGAATTTAAAAAGTGCAGATGGGTGTCAAAAATAGCCAAGTGTCAGTTCTGCTCAAGTATCACCATTCTGGCACATGCTTGGAGTCCCAGCTGTTGATATATTCTCTGTGTCCAAGTACAAGGTTTTCTAACACAGTTGGAAGGGGAGAAAGAGACAGAGAGGGAAACTGCCTGCATTTCAGACTCCTGCTAAGAACCAGTCACATATTAATGATCTAACAGTAATACACACTTATCAATTACTCTAAAGCCTTAAATATGGCTCAAGGCAGTTCAAGTAAGTATTCCTTGAAACTAAACTAACTTGAAAATCATATCACTACTTAGGATCTTAACTAATCTCTTTCACCTATCTTCATTCACAAATGGTTTTGATCTATCATGGCATTGTTTTACTCAGATGACCTACAAACTCTTTGCATCCTGGTAAATCAGATCCTTTAACACAGAGGGGTTATTAAAAGCATAAAAACAAAGAACATTTGAATGACAACAACAACAAAAGAGTCATATGAAACTGTACTACAATATTCTGATGAAATAAAAACACAGGCACTTTTCACACTGATTCTGTACTCAATATCCAACATATATTACATCTTTAGCTGCAGGGTGCATATAAATCAAGATGAGAGCTGAAAGAGTTAAAAGGACCTTTCAAAGACCTCAGTCACTGTCTTTTTGTAAATTGATTTTCCTCATATATTGCTAGCCTTCTGAACTAATGAAAAAGCACAGCCCTGCACACATTATCAATAACGATGAGGACGGACGGGCAAGACACATCCGAACGGGAAATACATTCTTCAAACAACTGGCAATACCTACACACAACTGTGGTTGCAGGAAACAGGCAGATAATGTTTCAAAACACCATCTGGGAGGTGTACAAACTCTATGACCCAGCACAGCCTCTTCTGCCTGTCCTACCCAATTCATGTGCACAGATCAGCCAGCTGGAGGATATCTATCTGCCCTGTCTTTTTTATCTGAAGATGGGCTGCTGCAAATTAGGCACAGAGCAATTGAGACAGTTCTTGAGAAACAACCCTTCCCCGGGTCAGGCTCTGCCATAACCAGAGCTTCCATTGGCAACAGTCACAGAAACACTCTGGGTTCCAAAGATAACATTTTTTTCAGGAAAAAAGAACATATACTAAATTTCCAGGACCACAACAGCTTCACTAATTCAGGAGACTTTTTTTTTTTAATTAACCGATTTCAATGATTTGCTTGATGACATCTAAGGACAGCAATTTAGGGCAAGACTGAACATTCCTTGTAGTTCCAAAGCTGCCTTCACTTTCTCTGATATAAACAGCTTTCTCAAGAGACCTTTTCCCAGGATTCCGCCATCATCTGAGAACTCTCCCCACACATGAAAATTTCCAGGATGCGAGGGACAGAGGACAGCCACGAAACCCAGAACAGAAACAATACTTCTCACTTGAGCTAAAATCCATCCAAGCAGATCGCTCCAGCAAAGATCCGTAGCTGTTCTTCTCCCTCAGCCTTTAAAACACACGTCCCAAATTCTGAAAGCAAAGGCTCCACACCCTGTACCCCCCGGTGCCCAGACCTTGAGGGTCTTCTTTATGTCACTTCTCAGGCACAACTCTGTCGCCCCCAGCCTCTTCCTGCTCACATCAGATACACCACACTGTGGGGCAGAAGGCATTTGCCTTGCATAATAAAAAGTAAGCTTTCCTCACTGTTGAAAAAAAAAAAAAAAAAACACACCAGAGAGACCGCCGGAGCAGGGCTAACTCACCAGGCATCCTTGACTGCTGCGCACCACAAGGAAAGTGGCTCTCTCTCCTAAAAGCAAGCGCGATCCGGGCTCATGCCTTCTGTTCTGGAATGAGCGGCAGTGGCGGCAGCAGTGGCAAGGAGGGCCGTCAGAGGGGCTGGGGCGGCATAGCCCGAGGCAGGGTGCTGGGCGCGTGCGCCTGCCAGGCAGAGACAGATGGAGAGCTGACACTCCGGATTGCACTTGGAGCAGAAATGTAGAGGATGACAGGAGCACATGTGGCCTTGAACCCAGCCCTGTCTCTTCAGGCAGAACAATGACAGGGATGTGTGCACAAAGTATCACAACCCCTGCCTCCCTGAACCCACTCTACCTCTCTCTCAGCAAGTTCCAGAGCACCAAAAAGCAGAAAGTGAAATGCAGAATGATAAACTAAATGCTGAATAATTCATTCACCCCCACCCTCATCCCGTTAAAAGTTAACCCTTATTTTGCCAAAGATGGAAACCTGGCCTCCTACCACTCTCCACAATGAAAAGCTTCCTCTCTTCTTCTCATTAACAGTCTTATTAACTGGGGCCAATATGGTGAAAACAGACACACGCACAGACATCAAAGCTTGTTTATCGAACTGCAAATCCCCAACAGTCTGAAAACATCTTTATCAGACTTTATATACGGTGCCAGCGTAGCATCCCAAACAAAGTATCAGAATCACTCCTTTTGTCAGCTTCTCCACAGCATGTGTAAAAGAGAACACTTTTTAGAAGCAGAAGCCTGAGACCACTTTTATTTTACTAGAGTGCTTTTAACCCCCTGGGATCCCTGCGTTGATATGCTCCAAACATTTTCAGCTTACTCTCTTCTACCTTGCATGGAGATCCATGGGAGATAAAAACAAAATCTTCATTGTAAAGCCTTTTCAAAAGCTGAACAATCCAGTCCTCCTGATTTCTGATTTTTTTTGCACACCCTTAAATGTTTATCCTTCCCATGAATAACACATACCCAGCCAGGTTCAATGGACCCTTCCCTATTAAGCTTTAATGGACACCATGATATATAAAACTACGGCCTTTGTTATAGTGCTTTATCTAAAGCTGGCTATTTTCTTCTCAGCAGTCCCTCTTTAGTCCTTTGTAAAACATCCTTGCCTCATAGGAGAAACACGCCTGCCTGCCTTGCATGCCTTTTCTAAACACACAAAAATGCCAGGCAGAAGGAAAATACTGCTCGCTTCTAAAACTCTTCCTCAATTTAACACTTGCACATCTTTCCTGGGTCTGTATTCATTTGTTTGTTTTAACAACAGAGCACATGATTAGATAGACCCCTCCAGCTCTACCTTTCCAAGGTCTGTTCAATCCACTCTAGACACAGAAAGGATTCTACTCAGGAGCCTCTGGCCAGCCTGCAAGCTCAATGGATATGATGGACAGGTGCATCCGCTTTAACTCTTGCTGTTCCTTCACAGTCACCAACATTTCCCTTGCTTATTCTACACTTTCCATGTCAGATTGACTTTGTTGCCCCTGCTTGCTGCCTACTAGAAATTCTAGAATCCCATCTGAAAACAGAGGGAATAACTGTGACTTGTACCTGCTCTTACTACACCTCTCCCCAAGCATGCACACAACCTCTTTCAAGACGTGCACACACCCATGTACACACACACTGCACACAAACTATAAATATATTGTCTCTGATAAGCAATGCCAATCAAGAAGTTCTACAGTTCCTAACTACTTTTAGAAGCGCCATTTCATCCAGTGAAACCCTCAAAAATCCATCATTGTCAGAGACAACTTGTAAAAAGACTACAATTCATAATGATTACTCTGCTCTGTCACTAATAGTATACTGCACCCTATTTATGAGGCCAATCTTTTTGTTCATCTTAGTTAGATGTCACTTGTAATGAGGTTCTGTGTAATGGATTTCAGTACAGTTAAGCACCAACCTCAAACATTCTTATGACAGAAAGCTTTATAGCAGGTGTGAGTGTGATAATCAATTAAGTCCTGCTATAAGGGCCTTTATGGAATCCAGCATCCTAAATCTTTAGACTTTCATTTTTTAAAGAGAGCATTTTTTAAAAAGCCACTCAAAGCGGCATGCCACTTCTTTTTTAAATACTATACCTATGTTAGAAAGCAAGCATTTTCACAGTGGGAAACCCAACCTTTCGTCAGTATGTACGGTGAATCACTTCTAAAGTAGAAAATCATACGACAAAAATGCAATACACTTTAAGAAAACTGGATGATACCCGGTTTTAAAACTGGGTCTTAATATCGGTACACTGCAAGTCCCTAAACCACAGCTCAGAAAATTGAACTTCCATATGCTGTGTGATTATGTATCTTTTCTATGTGTAAAAAGGCTTTTTAAGCTGTTATCTGACTACAGTAATTGCCACTTTAAATTGATCCACGTCAACAAAACCTGGATCCCTGGAGATTCTCACCTAGAAGTCTGATTGCCGCAAGAGCCTAACTAAATGTGTGTGCATCTGAGACTAGTTCAGCGTTTTCTCAAGGAACCAATCCCTCCTCTTATTCTCTAACCCATGGAGGCAAGCAAAGCAGCAACCCCTTTGGCATTGCTCCCTAAACAAGGAAACCTGCATACGTATTTCTATACAGCTACTTTGACAGAAATAACTTTCCCTTTAATAAAATAAAAAAAGGAAAAGTATAAGGAGCCAAGATCCCTACCATCTGAACTGTATAATAAAAACAGATAATCAACAGCATGGTGAACACATTTATGTAGGTGAGGCAAAATAAGGAACAGATATTGAAAGTTTTCTTCAGTACAAAGCACTGTCCTGTACCACTGCTCAGAAATATTTTATGAAACTAAACTATATCCAAAACAATAACAAAGGATGCATTACTGACCAATAAAGGACTTCCTCAGGAGAGTCAAGTCACGGAATGCAGGTCATTTAATTAAGAACACAGACTATTTTTAGGGCAACTTTTAAGAGACAGTTATCTAAATCATCACTTTCCAAATCAGTACACTTGCTCACTAACAAAATGCTAGGCTACTAAAAACATAAGTACATCAGTTGGCTTTTGATGCTAACTTCAGATCCATCATTAGAAAGGCATTCATTATGTATTACACAAAGGGATCTTCAAAAAGTTCATGGAAATGCACATTATTAAAAAAAAAAAAAGCATGGATTTCAAAAAAAAATTGCTTGCACCAAAGTGAATTTGTCTCTTAATTCCACTTTCTACAAACTTTTTCAACTGTCCTCATATTACTCCAAGGTAGTTTGTGCTTTTTCCCCACATAGAACAGTCCTTACATACAAAGTTCTCCTGTGTCCACACCTGACTTACCAACAGGGTCGCCCGGTCTAGGGACATCCTCTGTAGGTAACTGAAAGCTCTCCACACTAAAGGGAGATTTTGAGGTAAAGCTTTTCCACAGGTCTTCTCAACTTTCCTCTTGGCTTCTAGCAGACTGTTGTGATACATTGTGACTGCACACAGTGGGTATTAAGTGAGTTAATTCAAAGGAGCTGAAACCTCATTGATCCTAATTGAAAGCAATATACCCAACCCAATACTTTTCTACCCCATCTGCTCTGGCCTGCCACCAGCCATTCAATACAAGAGAATTAATAGTTTCAGATATTTTGACCGACCCTATGAAGGCACTCATTTAAGCAGGGCTGCATTAACAAAGTGAAAAACAATGGCAAAATGGGTTCAAATGGAGCATTTTACTCCTAGTTGGCTTTAACAAAGCTGAGTCAGGCTTATTCTGACTTTTTGTGTGCAAGACTTGATAAACTGAATGAGAAGGCACTCAATGATCAGCCAACGAGCATTGATGAATGGTCATTAAGACCCCCTGCTCTTAGGGGAGACCCTTCCACAAAGTGGCACACCAGCTTGAAAGGGCGGACTCACTAATGTCCAGATTTCTCCGCTTGCTTGTCCCACTTTCAATTTCAGACCACTGGCCACCAAATGAGGCTGACATATTGGAAAATAATGTTTTATGGGCGAGTGGTAAAAAATAAAATGGAGGCATTAGCTCTGCTTTCAAATTCAAATCTGCTAGTTTTGTCAGACCCCAAAGGTTTTGATTTTCCACCCAGCTGGAAGCTATTAGTGTTTTCTAAAGGCATCCCACTGACAGGGCAAACCTACCTAATGTGTGAGCTGTTGGGCTCAGGGAGATGGACCTCTCTTTTGGATGATTTCCTAACTTCTCATCACTTTGACAGTCAATTAAATAGATACAACACCTAATAAAAATGTACATTAATTTGTTTCTGCCACTGAAAGACATCTGAAACTGTATTAAATAAAGGCCATAATGGATTGTCTCCTGACAAAGATAAATCCAATTATACTTTGTCTGCAAGAAAAACAAATGGTTTATGTTTTAGTTAGGCTGCAACGTAAGATACAGCCAACCACAAAGAAATGAATGAGATACAAAGTTAAATTAAGTTTAAAAAAGTTCATTGACGTATTCCATCAAGGCAAGAGGCTATTTGTCGTTTTAACTCCTCTACACAAATGTCTGCTGTAAAGAGGGCCTTTCAAACTCTTTCCCTCAAATATTTCCTTTGGGGAAAAGGATTCGTGAGTGCATTTGCCCCTCTTCAACTCTCAGCTGATCCACAGAAGTGCTCACAAGAACTTGCTTAAATGACAAAAGAACAAGACATGATTGCCATCTTAAGAATTTGAAAGGTGTATAAACATCCTGGGGTCATAGGGTTATTTAGGGCTGTCCATGAAGGCCTAGTGCAGGCAATAAGAGGGAATCAAGAAGTAAAAGAAAACCTGTCTTTTAATAGGTGATTATGCAGAGACATTACAGAGGCAGGGAAGCTTCACTGCTTGGATCACTTCCCACTAGAAGGACAAAGCACCACACAACACAGTGGCCCCTGGAGAGCCTGCTGCATGGTCTGTTGAGAAACCCTAATCTACCAGGGCAAGTGGCAGGCTGAGGCTAGAAGTCACAACCCCTGCCCTTCACCTATGACTTATGTCAAACTCATGGATCCGGGTCTCTTGGATTTTTCTATCCCCATCAGTTAAAGTGAGTTAATTCTGGGCCTTAATACTATCATTTGAAGATTCTCATCTTAAAAAAAAAAATTAAATAATAATGACTTCATTAGCTGACAAGCCAAACAGTCTCTGCATTTTTCTTCCATCTTCAATGTCTTCAAAAAGGTCATCGAACACATATATTAGGAAAAACTAAGCATGAATTTCAAAATTTCTGTATCAGATAGACTTGTCCTTGAATTCCATTTTCCATGAACTTTAAGAATAACTTCATATCATTCCTACAGTATTTTGTTAGAAATAAACAAAATCTATGTTTGTGATTATTATGAATTGTTTCTGACCGTGCCAATACCTTTAAAATACCATAGAATGTTGTTATTTTCCAATAACAACTTTTATTTTCAATAACTAGAATTAAAAATAACATGAAATGCTAGAACAGCTTCAACACATTGACTGGATGCTATGTAATTGAAATGCAAACTTCAAACTCATGAATGGAGTGAAATGTAGATTCCTTCATAGGCACTAACAAGGGGTTAAATTATTTTAGAGTTTGTAAACCCAAACACTTCCTTATTAATCCACAAGGCTGAACACAGGCTACATTAACTCTTGTCTTTTCAAATAAAAGCATTTTCACATAAAACAATCTTAACAAGTATACATTAACAGGAAAACCTAGTTTCCTCATATTTGCATAACCACAAAAATCGTTCCAATAAAACAGGACAAACCCTAACTACCCCACCTGTATTCATTTGACAAGGACTGTAACAGTATATGGAAAAACCTTTGTTTCAATGTCACCACCTCCCCATCTTGACTAATGGCGAGTTAGTTTTGTTAAAACGCAAGGGTGATGGCGTATGCTCCAATGAACTTTCCCTCCTCTCAGCACCAGAGACAAAAACCTGCAGCTCTGCTCTGTGCAGGCAGCCATCTGGACAGCTTTCCCTCAAAGCCCAGCCCACACCACACTGCAGGCAAAATCAGAGGGCTTGAGAGCTCTGTGGGGCTATTCATGACATACCAATTTCACATTTTCTGCTTGTACGCTTGCAACAATAAATGCTAATGAGGACTATGAATGACAATTTTAAAGACAATAAAAAGGTCTCCAAATCCCTTGCATATGGAGACACTGTTTTCAAAACTTCACCTTCTGTTACAGAGCTGTTAAAGTCTAAAGAAGAAAAAAAAGAATAACCCAAGGAAAACAATAAGATGATCAAAGCACAACTGAACCCTTAAGATTTCCACAGAAAGCAATCTGCGTAAGCCCAGCCAACAACAGATCTCCCCCTCTCTGAGCAGTCTCACAAATGCTCTGCAGCCTATGTCTTCTGTAGACATGCAGCGGCTTTTGCCACACACTATTTTGGGGGGAAGGCTGCGAATTCATGGGGCAGTATTTGTCCAGCAATAATTACAATCATCACCATCATCATGCTTTGGTGTAATTTAACCTTCCACATCTTTAAATAAAATCAAATGCAAACTGGCCCTCTTCTGAAAATATCTATCTTTAACAATACTGCAACAGTTCTGAGTGGTGAGACTGTACATGATTGTTTTCCTCTATTTTCTGTTTTCCAAATCTGTTAAAAGTGAGTTTGTCTTACATTATTAACCAGAATTAACAGCAAACATTAATTTAAGAACACAGAAAAAAAACTGAAGATAAAAACATATAAATGTTGTGACCTAGATAAGAATAAAATTATACAAAGCAACGCAAATAAAACAAAAGAGTCATCTTCCTATACTTTAGAAAAATTGTCCACAGGGTGTTCTTTTCATTAACATGGATTAAAACAATTTCAACAAAATCCACCAGGTGGAGCAAATACACAGCAATAAAAAAGTCCCAGACTTCTTTCCATCATTTTCTTTTTCATAGGACATTTTCCTGTAATAAACTCCCCACTTCTATGTCTCCACATTGCAAATTATCAAATTCTATGCACACATAGCAATTCTCCACATTTATAAACAAACTCAACTCAAACTTATTCAACAATGACTTTTGGCTATGATGAATTCTATTGCAAATTTTCATTACAAAACACTTTATTTGGTCAAATAATTCCCAACACAGTATATTTGCTTTTATGCCAATGCAAATTCTTTAATTTATATTTTACAACAGCTTTTTAAGATTGCATCATTCAAGCCCCTCCCCATACAAGAGCAAGCAGAAGAGAACTCAATGTTAATATTCTAAAATATAATTAAGCTTGGTTAAAACCTGTCTCAGCTCAAGTCTCTTACTTTGCATGGAAATGCCAATTCTCACTTTGACTTCTTATTAAAATTACTTTTAATTGTGCATACCAAAATCTTATGTTTTAGAATACTGTGCCATTTTTAACTATTAGGTCAGAATGTGTTTTTGTTTGTTCACATTATTAAGCTAAATGGCTCATGGAAAACAGAATTGAAGGATAAGCTTATTCAGGTACAAAAAAATATTTGAAACCCATACATAGTTTTTTCAAGACACACATTTTCAGTGATTTTTTTTTGAAGATCCTTCCTATAATTTTTCCCCTTCCCTTTTCTGAAGTAACTCATCTCTCTCTCTCATTCTCTTCTCTCATAGTTCTATTTTTCTTTTTTTTTCTTGCTATTTCACTCCACACTTACTGAACAGACTCAGCACAAGGAGCCAACCTCACTTTCTTGTTCACATTTTGTTCTTCAATTCCTCATGCCACCTGCAAGCCACACTCTCTCCATTCACTTTTCAAAGTCCTCCCAAGTTTTTCTCAAATTATATACTCTCAGCTTCCAAAGCTTAAGGCTACAAATCCTTCAAATGCTACAAACACTACCTTTATTTTAGAAAGCTCCAGTTGGATGAAACTACCAAAAAGTTGGAACTTGGAAGGAGGACAGTGAAAGTCTCAGGGGAAGAGAACACAAGTTAGGAATGTTGACTGTGACTTAAAATATGTTTACATGTTTTCCTTTTTCACATGTATACTGATGTTGAAAAGAGAAATATTCTGAAGGAAATGCAGCAGGCTGATACAGAAATAAACACACACATGCCTGAGGATACGCATAACACTTATGGCAGAGCTACTGATGCTTGTGCATAATAGATCGTAAAGATGCCAGCTCCATCACCAGGCACACAGCTAATCCAATTATTTCAATGATTATATACTTTTCACTGGAGTGGTATACAAATACATAAAACATTGACTGTGCTTCCAATATGAAAAAGAAACTTTCAGAATAATGCCTACCAAACTCTTTCCTGCAAAGTTTGACCCTTTCATTCTTTGCAAAGAACAGAATCAATTCCCCAGAGTTGTATTTGTGCACCAGGCAAAGCTACATACTGCTCTCTTCACATTCCTGTAACTTCCTACTAACACTAATGGGAGCCACATATGTGTATCTAAAGGGTAAATGCCCTTCAGTCTGCATGACAGAATCCTAGTGAAGTAGTTGGAAAAACCAAATCATTGCACATGTAGTCACACTTTCTCCTCCCTTTGCAGGAAACACCACCAGCAGCACCTTGGCTCCCCCATCCAGCGAGGACATTTCATCAGTGTGGATGAAGAACGCGCTGACTTCTTCTTGGTAAGATGACATGTTGTAATATTTAGGGGCTCTCCCCAAATGGCTCCATATCCAAGCACTTCTCAGAATACTGATCCTATGCTATCCTTTAAGTTGGCCACACACTGGTGTCAAATATTTCTCACCACTCACAGTTCCATCAAAGGATGTGGCCCTTCCCAAAGCAAATGTCAAAGACCACATTCAAATTCCAAGGAAAGGACAAAAAAAATATCTTAACCTTTAAAAGTTCCATGACCTTTCTTTAAAAATGGACCATCCTATTTTCCTGGGCAGATCAAGATTCCAAAACTGCCTCATAAAAACAATCTCTGAAAGCCAAGTTTCATGCTGAACTACCAGTGGATCTGCTGCAAAAGCAGCAACACGCATAGGATCCTATATAACAGGAACTGAGAGAATAAGAACCAGGTAGCTAAGGGACCTGCTACTATTCAAAGAGATGGTTTTGCAGCAAGGCCAGAAGTGTAAAACAAAAGACCCAAATTTCAAAACCTATTTTAAAAATCTCAAGCCTATCTGTGAATGCAGTCCAGAAGGAGAGAGCAGGGGACACAGCACTGGCAGGAACCTTAGATTCCTGACCAAACCCTCTTCCACACAATGCCTCCTGCAAGAAAGGAACCCAGCCTGACGCTGGCGGACAGACAGGCTGGCCTCTCAGGATGTCAGAGCGCCAGGCGGCTGCGAGAGATACTGGGTTTTCACACACTCCCAGTCTGACTGTTTTGCTCTTCAGGTAATTAAACAAGGAAGCAGGGCTGCTGGGTATGAGCCTGACCCCGAAGCCACGGCTCCACAGTTCTGCATATCAACTTCCGCAAGAACTGCCCCGAGCATCAACATAACATTCTCCTCTCACTCTCTCTCGTTTCCTTCTCCACCTCTTCCTAAAGCTGACCCAGATACAAATCCTGCCTACAAAAACAGCCAGAGAAAGGTCTGGATTTGTTTGTAATAAAAAGCTCTGTGCTATTTCTGTTCACTACCCTCTCAAGCTTAAAAAGCCCCAAACTACCCTAATACAGGGACTTTGTCAACATTCACATAAAAAAAATCTATGTAAAACACTGGAGTGTCTGAATCAAGAGTTTGGTCAAACCCAAAACTACCCAAATAATGATACTTGTGTGATGTGCGCTTGAATAAATTGTGAATCTTCAAATTCGAAAATATTCCCCCAAGAAATAATGATTTTGAATATCCAGGTCACAAATTAAACATTCAGTAGTTTGTGTAATTAATATTGTTAAGCACTGAAAAATGTCCATTAAATATAAGCAAATACCACCTATGATCTGGTTAATTATGTTTCATCAAAAACCTTAAAACTCTAAAATATTGCTTGTGTACAAACGTAGTTACAATGAAAAGTCAGGGGTAGCAAAAATAAGCCTTAAAAGATAAAAAAAAAAAGGAGTACATTTATGTGTGTGCACATATTAAGCAACAATTACAATCATATAAATAATATATTCTTCCTTTATTTCAAAAAATCCATAAAATAAAATATTGGCCGAAAGAGACAGAGACCAAAAGAGAGAAGAATACAAAGCATGCCTGCTTGTCTGTGTTCAACACAAAGAACATTAAATGAAAACAACTGGCATGCTGCCAAATTCCTATAGAGGCAAAGAGATTCAAATAAATTGATTTCACGCATCACACTGACCTGGGATCAGTGTGCAGTGCTACAATAAGCTCAAAGCTCCATGTGGGGTAAAGCCCATTAATGCTATCAGACCCCTTGAACATGACCAAGAAAAACTAAACACAGACTCTCTAAAAACAGCAATTTCACTTACAAAAATAACTTTCCTCATTTCCTAATAGACATCAATATTTGAAGGTATACAGCATCACTGATTAACACTTTAAAAATTATCCTTAAAAAATGACGTTTGAAACTCATATAAAAATTGATACTGCTTTAAAATCCATTCCATGACATGCATGAACATAAACACACCACTCTGCAATCAAAGTGTCCTGTCACTCTTTCCACCCATGCTACTTCCTCTTGCATCTTTCAGAATGCCAGTGGATTTTTTTATGCCATTTATTGGACCCTTTGGAATTTTCCTTAATGGCTTATAAGAGCAAGCTTCTTACTACCCCAAATCCTTCCAGTCCTCACCATGACATGCATCACAGGAGAATGTCTCCAAATGGCATTCTGGAGGGTGGAGCACTATGTGTGTTTTGAGTATGCTTTAAAACAATGGGGGGAAATGTCCCAGCGTTTGTCTTTGCCTGCTTCCAACTGAGCTGGTGGCATGACTCCTGGGTATCATTTCTCCTCCTCGACCCTCATCATTCTCAACCCCAGGAAAGCCACCTTGCTAATACAGGTAGACTTTTCTCTAGGCAACTCCTCCTACCTCAACCAACCACACAGGCTGTACTCTCTGGCACCACCTCTGGCTGTTCTTACTCACAGCACCCACTGTTCGGCTCCCAGGAGTTCTTGGCCTTTTCTGTTTCCAAATTGCAACTCCAGGAATCAAATGGATTCCAGGTGTTTGCAAATCTAAAGTATGTGATTCGTGTCCTTCCCTACTTTTGGTCAACTTCAATCTGAACCTCATATTCCTAAATACCCATTACAACGATGAGGAAAAATCTGGAGTAAAATTTTTTAATGCCACATAAAAAAGAAAATGATAAAATTGGTCAACAAATATATGTATGTATATGCACATCATTTTTTAACTGTGTACACACACACATGCACACTTATATAAAGGAAAGAGAGAGAAGGAGAGAAAGAAACTCAGCCTGTTGTTTCTGAGATATTCAACTTTTGCATGTTATAACAAACAACTCTTGGAGCTGTATTAAGATGTGTGTCTTTGTCATGCATTTTTGCTTTCCACATGGATCTTCCATGTGGCAATGGTTCACTCTCAGCAAGCCACAGATCCACTGCACATGACCAGAATGGGATGGGGGTGGGTCATGGGGCTAATCGTACATACTTATAATACATGCACAAGTTTTAAAATCCAACATCCATTTTGATTTTTAATCTGCTTCTTCAGTCTTTTATCATATTAATTTGATATTCACAGAGATATAGACAGCAGAAAGCAAAGAGTTATATCCTGTTTTGAAACAGGTGCTTTCTTCTGATGGAAGATGAGAAAATAATTCTAAAGCAGGGGTGGTGGTTGGTATTATTATTAGTTTGCATTCATTAAGATATGAACACCTTTCTTTTTCTTTATGTAAGATTTCATAAATCTAATCAACCAAGATTTGAGTTCTTAAAAAGCTTTTGTTGTTGTTGGCAACAGCACCTAGGAAAACAGAAACAGAGGTGGGAAAGTTCTCAACTAACTACCTGCTACAATTTGAGCCACCTGCCTTGTCTTTCCAATGAACACTTCCTGCTAGTTACAGAAGAAGGCCATAACACAAAGAAGGAAGGTGGAAAGGAAGGAAAACAAGACACAGCAACCAAATCACGACTAAGGATTCACCAAAGGAATATATAATTCTACAGAGAATTATTGCATTTTCTTCAGTCTTCTGAGGAACAAAAAAAGATAAAACCAAACCAAACCAAACAAAAACCACTTTCATTTGCCAACCTTGCTGGGAACTTTAAGAAAAAGCCAATGAGAATCTGTAGGAATTTCACGTAGAGTCTATAATAGGCATGCCAGGAGTGATGCTTGCAGAACAATAGCTAAAAGGGGTAAATATTTTGCTATCCCTACTTTTCAGCAGTCACAGATCTTCAAATCTCCACCTAATCACTAGAGTGCCAATGAGTATCACATATTCATGTTGACACAACTTTTCCTTAGCACACTTTATCCATACTCATTGGTGACTCAGCACAAGTCCATTATCTGCTAAACCTTAAACAATGCTAGCTACAGGGGGCAATAAAACTCTGAGAACTTCAACTTCAGGCTTCCCTGAATTTTTAAACGTTGTATACTTTTAAAAAGTCTCTTCCCAAATGGCAATTCATTTAGTTTACATGTTACCACTTCTTTTTAAATGCATCTCCAGATACCAGTTATGCTTAGGAAATGATATTCACCTAAAAATTTAAAAATTCAAATTCACTGAGAAGAAATAATAAATTGAAAAGCTCTTTTTTGCCTGTTTAGTCAACAAACTGCTTCAGAAAATACCATCTCTGCATTACAATAAACACAGAAACCATGGCATAACTTTTAATCTTTAACTCCAAGGATTGCTCAGCTTATCACAGATGTATTATGAAACATGGCAAGAAGCAGTGCAACAAGAACAGGGTGAAAAAAAATTAGTATTTGATCATTTGACATCCTCAGCCCAAAGCCATCAAACAGGGCTCCACCACCAGGTTCAGCCCCACCCAATCCCCACACTCAAAGATTTCAAAGACAAATGGTTAAAACATTCAATACACACTCTTGATCAACAGGCACTTGAACAAGGAAAGAAGAAACAATCCTTACAATCACAATTTATTGGTTACAAAAATAATAGATTGATTTTCTGGTATGGAAGCAAATTACAAAATCAAAATATTTGTCCGTTCCTTACCTTGACAATATTCAAAGTTTCCCTTTTTCCGGCAGTCACCTATTACTAAACTCAGTGCTCTCCAAGTGTTTCTTTTGACAGATATCATTCTCCACCAATCGCTCTGCTAATTTCCTCTCCTTTTCTGACTGGGACAGAGATTATGTTCACCAGCCCAGAGATCAATCTTTTCTATTGACAACAACAAAGGGAAAAAAAATGCATATATCACAACCAGTCTGAGGTATCATACCCATCTATTTACATGACAATACTAGACCAGCTTTGTTTCCTTTAAGAAACAGATACAAGCTCTTCTAAATTTTAGAAGCATCCAAAACAATCCCCATTTTCTCAGTTCCTATAATGAAGTACTTTAAAGGACTCTTAATTTTCCATTCATCTGACTAAGAGCTGGATACCTTCTAAACCTGAGAATTCTTCTTAAATAGATTTTAAAGTATATATATATACATATATATATATCAATACTTTGAAAGAATGTGCTAGATTTTACCTGTTATAATAAAAAAATTGAGTAATCCATTGGATATTATAGCTTCTTTAGAACAAACTTTAGACACTATGTTTTTATAAAATTTTACAGGCAAGTTAAATTCTGTTTCAAAACAAAGTGTTTCCATATACTGCATCATTGTGAAACTTCAATATTGCCATTAGAAGCTAAAATTTTTAACACAATTTGTAATAATGAAGCATCTTTATATAATTGAAAAATTTTAAAGTATTAGTAAAACAATTATTGGTGAATTATTTTACCAAATCTATAGACTTTCACTAACCTATTTTTTCCTCTTTTTTTTTTTTTCCAATTTTCCATTTTTCTTGCTAGACTTGGCAGGTTTAGAATTCATTCATTCATCCATTCACAAATATTTACTGAGTGCCTATTACCTACTACTACTACTACTATTAGTATCATGAACAGGAAATTATCAGCATTTAATTTTTATAATCTATGAAATAAAAGGGTCCAGCACAATCATGTGAACAAAAGGTAGGATTCTCAATTCATGCAAAGAAATAAAGATCTATAAAAGCAATCACAAAACTATTACTAAGGCTGTTGTTATTTTTTGAGATCAGATTACTTCCTGGAAATTAAAATTGATAAGTATATTCTGTTGTATATAAAACAAAGTCTAGTTTCTTAAAAATGCCTTTAAGTGTCACATTATGATCCTGTTTTGATGTACTCCATTGTTTCTTATTGTAGTGTGTGATAACATAAATTCAAGTAAGCATTAATTAAGAAAAATATATTCATAGATAGATATTTCTTAGTTGAGAGTTGCCTTGAAGCTCAAAAAAGATCATTAAAGATAATCAGCTGGCACTTGGAAACATTTTGTTTACTATGAAACCTAAAAATTTTATTAACAAATGATATGGCAAAAATTTCAATAAGAAAATTACCAAGATGCACAGATACACATAAAGATTTCATAAATACTCAAATATTAGGGGCAGGAGAAGGGCACATACAGAGGGAGGGACTAGAAGTAAATACATCTAGATGACAAAAATGATTATTTCTGGAAAATGGACATATGGGTAATTTTTCTACATAATTCTAGCAATTGTGATCTCTAATATTCCTATACCAATGCGAAAACATTTTATAAATAGAGGCTAAACAAACAGTGGGAAAAAGAAGAAAATGAATAGTTTTCTTAAATTCAACCATGTTATATGATAATATTTTGTGCTTCAGCACTCATCAACAAGACATGACAGAGTCTGATAAAAAGTGGATCATGCCCCTGTATAGGCCATGGTTAACCTCCCCTGAACAAATGAAGCAGGTAAAGTACAGACAACCCCTTAGAGCCAACGTCTATTTCTGCTTTCTCATGACTGCTAAATATCAGACTACTATCTGGGTTTATTAACAAAAAGGGTGGAGTGAATTTTTTCAGTCACATAAAATTACCATAAGCATCCTTTAAAAAACAAATTTCCAAATAGAAATGACACCTCAATATAGAATATATTGCTTCACCTTTTACTTTACTTATAATATCCCTTTTAATCAGAGTATTCTGAGATACACAGAAAAAAGTTGGCAAGAAGATGATTTATAAAGTATTTTAAATATACATATTTATGAACTCTTAAAGTGTAATACAGCATACAAATGTATGTTCAAACAATGCACAAGGTAAATCTAAAGCTATCCAGGAGGATTTTCTATTCATGTAACTATTTTACATATGAAACACTATATGACAATTGATAGAAGAAAAGAGCTAATCTTTGGAATTTTCAAGTAATGACTGGAGCACCAAGTTTGTGCTTTATACACACAACACATTAAATGCCCTTATAATATGAAATATCATAAAATAAGTGTAGAGGTAATGAGGAGTGTAAGATATAGGATTAGGTATTTGTGATACCTCCCTGCACAAAAGTATATGTCACATGCAAATGACAATAAAATTTCTTTATATTTAATAAACTGCTTTGTTTGACTCCTTAGCCCTCAAATTTGTAAAACCTTATTCTACAGGAAACATACACTGAGAAAAGTTTAAAAGCTACACTCTACCAAGAGGAGAATGCCTCAAACAATTTGTAGTTCTACAAGAGTGTTATAAAAAAGGCTCAACATGTTGTATTACCATGGAAATTGTGGAAAACATACATTCCCAAACAAATATTACTTTTTCTCAATGGTATGAAGTAATGAAAACCACATGTGTAAATCTGCGATCCGTGCAGTAGTTCAAGCTGCAGCTAATAGAAAATACAGAAAGTGAACTCTGCTATATAAAGGATTCTTGTTACAGAAATATAATGCGAAAACCAGATGCAGACAGAAAACCTTAATCACAGATGGGAATGTAATCACTGGCATACAGAATACTTTTTTGATCAATCTTAACCATATGCGCAATGTATTTATTTTCTAAGGAATGCAATAACTTGAGAGAACCTTCTATTTGAATTCAGTTAACCTCATATTTAGAAGGCTTTTATCTTACTCCTCCATCCCCTCAATGTGTACACTGAGCCAAGGTTTTAAAAGGAAGAGTTGCTGGCCTTGGCAAATCATTCTTCTATCAGTTTATCTTTCAAAAATTTAATAGGATGTAAAGACTACACACATCAGAATCAACCTCAAAAGAGATTAAGTACAGCTCCCCATTACTGTATTTCTCAATCACTGCCAGGAATCCTTTCACTGCCTAAACACATTTCTCTAGAGCATTCTAACAACATTTGGGGCCATTTTACCTTTAGTAAATAATATATAGTTGTTCCAAAAATGAGCATTCAAACACATCTCTTCTTATCTATCAACCTGATTGACTCAGGCCTTAACCCTAACCTTTCTCTTTCCCTTCATAAAAACAATGTATAGTGTAAAGGTTACTCTTTCCACTAACAAAAATACAATTAGCTTTTGTTTCTAGGAAAACTACCACAAAAGGAACCTGGTACAACCTAGCTGACTTAGAAAACATGACATTGTAACTACAGTCCATACAGCTTGCCTCTATCAAACTTCATCACCTCACATATGGGCAATTCTCCCATATCCTACAGGAACCAAGTAGCAGTCAATGGAGCACCAAGTATACCCCAGGACTAATCTCAGCCTCCAAAGGGAAGCAACGGGGCCACCATGTTTGGGTGTCTTCAACACAGGTCTGGTGAACTATGGGTCATTCTCTTAGTTTCCCAAGCTTCCAGGACATACCCTGCTCCAGAATCCCCTCCTCTCTTCCATCTGCTCATCTCCCAAGTACACTCATGGATACACACGGTCCTTAGTCTTGCCCTGCTCTGCAGCCTCCATAACGTGTCACTCATCTGCAGTTTGTGACAGGGCCTTGTCCTTACACAGTGCAGCCTCTAGCCCACCACATGGAATGCTCACCCCACCCTGATGGCTTTGTTTATCAGCCTTGGGCTCTCCCCACAGATGACAGTATGGTCAGCTCCTTCTCAATATGCAGGTCTCCATTCAAGAGCCACCTCCTTAGGGATGCTTTCCCAACAACCCCAAAGGAGGTTCACCACTTCCCTCCCCCTCCACTGCCATCATTCTCACCAACATCGGTTCCTGCCTTCTTTGCATTTACTTGCATGGGCACTGACCTCACCAACTTCTTTATTATCCATCTCCCACCCTGACACCTAAACCATGAGCTATCTGAAAGAGGGTCTGTCTATGTTGCTCATTATCCCCCTCCATACTTGGAACTGCAACCTAAATAAGAAGAAAAGAAAAATGAATCCCATCTGCCTCCTGAAACACCACAGGGACCTGATTCAACCCCTATAATGTTCAAAGCCTTTCCCTGACCTCTCATGGAGCCCATGATCTTTTTCTCTTTAAATTGCAGTGGGGCCGGCGCCGCGGCTCACTAGGCTAATCCTCCGCCTTGCGGCACCGGCACACGGGGTTCTAGTCCCGGTCAGGGCGCCGGATTCTCTCCCGGTTGCCCCTCTTCCAGGCCAACTCTCTGCTGTGGCCCGGGAGTGCAGTGGAGGATGGCCCAAGTCCTTGGGCCCTGCACCAGGATAAGTACCTGGCTCCTGCCATCAGATCAGCGCAGTACGCCGGCCGCAGCGCACCGGCCGCGGTGGCCATTGGAGGGTGAACCAGCGGCAAAAGGAAGACCTTTCTTTCTGTCTCTCTCTCTCACTGTCCACTCTGCCTGTCAAAAAAAAAAAAAATTAAAAAAAAATTGCAGTGGGATGGGTGTTTGATGTAGCAGTTAAGACAGCACTTGGGGTGCATACATCCCATAATAGTGCCTGAGTTCAAGTCCTGGTTCCATCCAGAGTCTAGCTTCCTGTTAATGCATACCCTGGGAGGCAGCAGGTGAAGGCTCAAGTACTTAGGTCCCTGGTACCCACAGGAGAGACCCAGACTGAATTTCAGGTTTCTTGGGTTAGGTCTGACCCAGTCATGGCTATTGTAGGCATTCGGGGAGTGAACCAAAAGCTGAGACATGTCTTCCTTTCTCTCTCTTTCTCTGCCTTTCAAATTTAAATAAAATTCTTTTTAAAAATTGTAATAATTCTTTTCCTCTATAGCAGGCTCAGCACCCCTTTAGATGCCAGATACGATCAATAGAAAGCCATTCCCATGGGTATTCTGCAGACATCACAGGCCACTCTGCAAACCACCCAGAGCACCAAGGGCTGTGAGGCCAGCCTTCACAGGATCCACAGTGGCACGTGTGATTGAGAACCACAGCACGCAAGTGCATACAACCTTTAAGGTGTCAAGGTACACTCACAGGTTGTGTGCATATATGCATCTCTCAATTGTTCCTCAGCTGTTGTAGGAAAGAGATGTCATCTGATTTCTCTTACACCTTCCGACCCTACACTGATCACTGACACGCTCTACTGATTCTGTTGGGAGGGCCACAAGGGTGTGGCCACATGCATCCAACAATGCAAATGCTCACACCCACAGCCTAGCACAGCACCGGGCACACAGAGCTACCGACTCAGCATGGATGTGAGAACAAGAGAATGAATGGTAACAGCACACTAGCTGGTCTTTCGTCAAGCCTCGTCCCCTAACTGTGCTAAGGCATTATTTCAAAATCCTGCCAAAGGCACTTTTGAGGAACAAACCAATCAGAAGGCAGATGACCAACCCATGGTTATTTATGTCAAATCAACAATATAGTATTACAGTGAGGAAACAGACGAGGCAAGTCTCAATGGTAGAAAGTTCTCAAACCCCTCCTCTGTTCTAGATGCGTAACAGAGATATACTGATTTACACAGATCTTACCAGCTTCTGCATTAACTGTCTCCTTCCCTGACCCCTAAACTATGAACTGTCTGAAAGCTCCTCCCCTTACTTACCAGGCATTTGACCTTGGACAAGTCACGTAACCTCTCTAAGCCTCAGATTGAAATCTCTACAGTAGAATCATAATACCTACCTCACTAGCATGTTAGGAAAAGACAAAACTTGTCAAGTACCTATCTCAGTGTTTCCAGTGGAAGCACTGTTCTACCCAAGGAGCTGAGTTCCTACTGTCTGGTACTAGAAAGGTGGTAGAATCTATTTTATTATGATGATTCAAAGCTCTAGAAAAAAAGCAGATTGCTGTTCAAAGATGACAATATAATCATAATATTTCCTTTTGGAAAGACATTACTATACTACCTAGTGATAAAAATAAAGCATCTTGGCCGGCGCCGCGACTCTCTTAGCTAATCATCCTCCTGCAGCACCAGCATCCCAGGTTCTAGTCCCGGTCGGGGTGCCGGATTCTGTCCCGGTTGCTCTTCTTCCAGTCCAGCTCTCTGCTGTGGCCCGGGAGTGCAGTGGAGGATGGCCCAAGTACTTGGGCCCTGCATCCGCATGGGAGACCAGGAGGAAGCACCTGGCTCCTGGCTTTGGATCGGTGCAGCGCCGGCCGTAGCAGCCATTTGGGGGGTGAACCAATGGAAGGAAGACCTTTCTCTCTGTCTCTCTCTCTCTCACTGTCTAACTCTACTGTTAAAAAAATAATAAAATAAAATAAAATAAAATAAAATAAAATAAAATAAAGCATCTTGGGGCTGGCGCTGTGGTGTATTGGGTGAAGCCACCACCTGAAGTGCTGGCATCCCATATGGGTGTCGGTTTGAGTCCTGGCTGCTGCATTTCTGATCCAGCTCTCTGCTATGGCCTGGGAAAACAGAAGATGATCCAAGTCCTTGGGCCCCTGCACCCTTGTGGGAGACCTGGAAGAAGCTCCTGGCTCCTGGCTTCAGATCAGCCCAGCTCCAGCTATTGGGGCCATTTAGGGAGTGACCCAACAGATGAAAGACCTCTCTCTCTCCCTCCCTCTCTCTCTCTCTGTCTCTGCAACTCTGCCTTTCAAATAAATAATTTTTTTTTAAAAAAGCATCTATTATCACTTGACAAAACCAACATATAAGGGATTTCAAAAATTTAATGACAATGCATATTATGAAAAAGCTATGCATCAATTTCAAAATTTTGCACCAAAAATAAGCTTGTTTTAATTTCATTTTTTCCATGAATTTCTTGCAGTACCTTCATATGTGGAAGTAAAAAGTGCTCATCCTAAAACACTGTGGAGTAACAAAGAAAATATCACAAGCTAATATTTTGTGATTCCATTTTTTCCTTATCTAATTTCATCTGTGCAAGACCATCTCTAGGGGATAAGTGAAGAGAGAACCAATTATTTCCAAAGACTGGTTTCTCCAAATAAAGGCATCTGTTCCATGCCAGCAACTTTCACATAAAAGAGAAATGAGACTTTGGAAGTATCTGCATTCATGGTCAATGGTCACAGATCTAAAGACGCTGCTACACCTCTGCAGCTGCAAACAGGGTCTGCTTGCTGCTTCTTATCAGCTGATCGCTCTCCCTTGCCTCTTCTCCTGTGTCCCCTCTTCTTTCCTCATTCCCTCCCCTCTTGTTTGCAGAAATTTGCAAACATATGATGTTTCATTTTCACTTTAAACAGTAACTTTTCTAAGTGCAATGGAAGTTCTTGATAGTCTTCCCATTTCCACTTTTTAAAAAAATTTATTTATTGAAAGGAAGAATTACGGGGGCGGGGGGGGAGGGAAAGAGAGAAAGAGAGATGATCTATCCACTGGTTCATTCTGCAAATAGCCCCAATGGCAGGAGTTGGGCCAGGCAGAAGCCAAGAGCCTGGAACTCCATCCGAGTCTCCGATGTGGGTTGTAGAGGGACAAGCAGTCAGGCCATGTTCTGCTGCTTTCCCAGGCACATCAGCTGGGAGCCTGATCAGAAGTGGAGCAGCTGGGACTAGAACCAGTGCCCATATGGGATGCCAGCATAGCAAGCAGCAGTTTAATTCGCTGCACCACAATACCAGACCCCATTTCTAATTTAACATCATTTCCACCTACACTTGGTATGTCTGGGCTGCATTACGAGGGAGATTTCCTGGGTGATGATATTTGAAGAATTCCCAGGAACTGTTAGTAAATACTGAAATAGGAGGGATGCCTTGTAGTAAGAAAAGCTAAGTTCAGACATTGCCCCGCTACTCATGCAGGGTCCTCCTAGGCCACTAACTAGACCTCTCGGAGTGACTTAGCGAAATGAGTTCACTCCCAAGTGAGTATGAAACAAGATAATCTGTGAATCTCCCTTCAGTATGCTTCCTCCCCATACATATCTGTCTGAATCTGCTCAGTCATTTGCATTAAGAAACTGAAGACTGCCCTCCTGAAATTTCCTCCTCCAGTGGCTATCTGACCTGAAGTGAAAACAGTGAAACGCTTCACCCTTTTCTCTATTTTGAGTGACAGAGTCTTAGGCTGAGCTGGACAGACAAGTTCCAGGGTCTGGTACCATCCCTAGTTTTCAGGCTGCTTTATCTGGCAATAGAACAGTTGGAATCTCACGCAATCTCAGAGAGTCAAGACTAGATGGGCAGAGAGGGTGATGCAAGAGTAGGTGGGAGCCTCGGGATCTTCCTGGAAAACAGAAAGTGGGGGAAGAGACTTCCTGGCAATTGAGGAATAACCTGAGGGTATATGGTAGAAAAACACTGAAGCCACTGTAATGTTCTTTAGCCTGATTTGAGCCCCTGATGAAAAGATAGTTCCATTTCTTAAAGATGTCCACATGCACAAAATTTTGCTAACAATTTCAGAGAACTCATACTTTACAAAACCCCATTTTTTATTTGGGGTAAAAAATCAATGAAAACAGATAAAGATGCATATCTGTGAATGTTCAAGAGGCTTGATCACTTTACAGTTAGACCTGAAGTTAATCCTGTAGATGGGAGATCTTTTTTTATTTTTGGTGGAGGGGAAGTAGACTTGGTTTTGTTTTATTGTATTTTATGATGTTTTTGTTGTTGTTGTTGCTACATCTTACAAGCCAAAATATGGCAGCAATAAAGCATGCCATCTATGATAAGAGAACACAAGAGAGGGATCAAAATGGAAAGAAACTGAGGAAAAAAATAACATGCTGCTGGAACCAAAGACTTCATTTCGGCCTTAGCAATGAAATGTTTCAGGACAGATAAAGTAAATAACTTGAGTTTAAGTTATGGGTTTTCCATAAATATTTTTAAAAAGCATCAAAAGGTATTCCAAGTGTTCCAGACTCCCACTTCCAAGAAAGTTACAAACCAGCAGAGATGTCTGAATGGTGCAGGTGGTGGCAGAGTTGGGTGTGATAAACACTGTCTTTGGCTAAGACATGCCATAAAGGTTTTAGGAAGTTTCCCCAGAGGTTCAGGAAATGACAGTAGGCCAGGCTTGGGGTTCCTCTGAAAGGAGCTTTAGGAGCTCAGGCATAAAGGCATGGAAAAACCCAGGGTCCTAAGAGAAGGCTGAGAGGCCTAGGAACAACTGGTCCAGCAGAGGTGTGCTCTGTACCTCCAGGTGTCAATGTCAGAGTCTCCACTGGGTATTTACTGAAAGAAAGAATGGCTAGGAAGACAAGATGTTATAGGAGGTTTCTAGAAGGAAGTGGCTGTCAGTTCCAACATGGTCAAGTCGGATGCCAGAAAGAAGCAAACCTTTGTGGAGGCTGTCACTTCACGTCATCCTCACCACAGCCTCAGGAGGCTATGCCTGTAGGTGGAGATGAGAATTCTTTCTAGGTGAAGAAGGGTAGCAGAACAAAATGACACTAGTGGCAAAGCCCTTGGGAGCTGGGTCTTGTCACCACCACACTCTACTGCCTTCTGGCAGAGAACAGCATTATTTTCTCCCAGAGGGAGCCAATCCCAGACTCACACTGTAGTCTGCAACTTTGCAGCAGGTAATATGGGAACAAGATTTCCAAAAGACTCAAGAGTACTAACGGATGCAAAGCAAGGAAGCTCCTGCCTACCACCACTGCCTGGTCCCTACTTCCTTCCCCCAAAGCAAACACTATTGTCAAATTCTTGTATATATTCCCACAAGTAGAGTTCCACACATGTTGTGTATAATGTAGCATTCTAAATATATTCTTCTCCTTCCTTTTCTGCACTTAACAAGATATCTTAGCAAGGATTCTCTACGGGCACATATGAATCATTCTTATTCTTTTAAAAAAAAAGACTTTGTGCTGACATTCTTTTTTAACTGTTAATAATTTTTATCAAGAACAACTGACAACAAAGGGGGAAAAGCCTTTTAAAAATATGATTTTGAAAGATTTAATAACAAAACCACAAACCTCAAATTTAGTTAAAGTTAAAAAAGTAAAAAAGATTGCCAGTATGTTTTCAAATTAAATTACAACAATAGACAAAACAAGGCAAAGACCTTGAAATAATATTATCTTAGTAAACCACTCCCTGAAATTCCTTATATAGGTAGATTTTCCCACTGTTTCTTCCCATAAATAAAGTTTCTTAAATGAGGGACAACTAATGGTGAGAAATTTAACAGTGAGGATTTAATACTGCCTCTTAACATAAAAAAGATTCCTGTACTTTGAATGTGAAGCCTCCACTTAAAACATGCTCTTGCACATGATAGTATTTTGGGTACTATCTGCTGACTATAAAATATGTACAGACAAATTTCTATTAAATTCAGCAATATTTCAATGCATTTTTTCTTTTCATTTATAGTAGAGATGAAAAATGTCATGGCATTGAAAAGTATTTGTTCTACAGACAATGCTTGGGATATGGAGTGAATCAATTTGGGCTCAAAGGCCAAGAGTATTGAGTTCAGGATCCAGCAACACCTGATTTTCAAGATTTACCTCTGCTTTCACCAACTATTTCTTAACTCCTTATTACAACTTTTCCACTTTGCTTCTTCTACACAATGTTTGAATTGAAGAAGTTTTGTAAGTTATCCTTCAGACAAATTTCCAATGTTTTGGAATATATGAAACAGGATAGGAAAGGAATCTAATGGTTCAGATTCCAGCCCACCTGACCACCTCTTGGTGTCCCACATGCAAAAAGTACCTGCAAAGGGGAAACTCAGAGCAGTTTGAAATCTGTGCAAGGAGCCAAAACACATGAGGGAGTCAAATCCCAAAGAGGTCAGTAATAAATCCTCTGTTGAAAAATGAGAGTGCATTCATTTTATAAGGAACATCTACCACTGGATAGCCCTGTCACCATCTCCCCAGTGTAGCTGGAACCACAGGAACTCCTGGAGCTTGGGTGCACAAGTGGATTCTCAGGCTCCTCTCTCGAGCTGTGAGTCTATCAGTCTGCAGTAGTTTGCCCCCTAAGCAAACACCCAAAGTGATTCCCAAGTTCTAGTAAGTTGAGTGTACTTGACACTTCATCTACTTTGTCAACCCTTTCCTTTCTGTAAACTCAGCTCTTCATCCAAGATCTAATTAATTTTTTCCTTTGCAATGCCCCTTGCATCTGCCCCTTCTTTCTGGTCCTACAAACACAATGCTGATCACTCTTCTGCAATATCTAAGATGTAAACCACTGCAACAAATTTTCAATCCAGCCCGGACCTCCAGCCTCTCTCCTACCTCCCACTATCAGGATCAATGTCATCAGCTCAACTCTTCAGAAACACAACTCTAGTAGGGTCCAAGATTTCCTATTGCTTAGCACAATTTTGTTTTTACTTCAGTTTTATTAAGATCTGCTTACCATGGCATCCTTTGTCCAAAATAAGTTCTACTAGAAAATCTAATCTATAAGGCAATTTATTATAAAAGCAGAGTTATTCTGGTTTTACTGTAGTAAGGGCATTGATGAAAGGATCTGTTCTCAATCTGTATACCCTCCATACCAGTTTTTCTAACTTCTGGGCAATTCAGAAGATGAAAAATAAATGAAAATGCTTGACATTCAAGACATTTACAATCTTTCTATTCTTATTCCCTACAAATCATTCATCAGTCCTTTGTTCTGCAACCTCATTCATTAACTTATTCTCTCTCCACCACTCCCCTACCACACCCCACATCCACGTTTGGGTTTCTGTACTTCCCATTCATTCTTTTAATTTACCATGATCTCATTACAATAACTTTGTCTTGATAAATCCTGCCTGTCTCCAGACAAATTTAAATTCCATCTCACTCCTGCCCATAAAATCTCAATTGCTGTATCTGTAATGAGCAAGTGATCAAGTCCCCACCATCTTGATAGCTGGTTAATTTGTCCTGAGTGGGTTTACCATCCAGTGGGAACTACCCAAACTACCTGCCCTGTATCTCCACCTAAGGCAAAACTTCAGTAAGCACTTATTAAATATCTGTCAATTTACTTCAGATTCACTCCCAAGAGAAAACATTTCACTTTTCTTCCAGATACTCTATACCAGTCCTTACTAGGGTTACAAAAATAGCATGTGATTTTCCTTAATCCATTATGTCCCACTGTCCTATGTAGAGAACACCTTTACAGACTTAAAATGGAGCAATAAGTATACCACTTATGGTAACTTTAAAATAATAGTGTGTCATTGAAATAGTTGTAGAATTGAAAACCTGGGACTTAATGGGTTAAAGTCATCAAACTACACTTAAAGCATTGTTCATTTTACTGCTGTTCCTTTCTATTTCCCTCTGCTATTTTCTATCTGCTCTCTCAGCCAACTCAAAGGTTAACCTGGACACATCAATGGAGACGGATCACATTTCCTTTCCCTTGAGACCTGAACTGACCTACCTTCCCCTATTTAAACAAAAGGAAGAGACTTCATTGTCCACATTTATTTCCCATCAGAGGTCGAATGTAGATCCTGTTTCTAAATAAGTCTCACTAGAGATGAGAATGAAAACGTGTGACAGGTGGACAAAGGGGCTAGGGAGTAAAGAACCTTTCTTGTCTGACACACAATAAAAGTTACAGAACCCTAACAGTCACTTAGAAAGAACACTTTCACAGGAAAGAAGGATTACTATGTCAGTCTGATAAACACCACAGTTCCAGTCCCAATATCATCTGCTGTTCCTCCCAGCTGTGTTTGCTCATCACTGTGTACATAACATATGCATAGACTCAGAAAATAAACTAGCAGTCTTTCATGACCTGTCTTACTACTTTCATCTTCCTAGATCTTGAGGTTAGGGGAAGGGGTATACAGTATTTCTAGATAGGCTAGCCAAGTTCCTAAAACTCTGTATGGAAAGCATAACTTGTACCACACTTACAGCTGGCTTTCCAGTGTCTGATATTACACTTGCCAAAGCAAATGTGCATTTGAAATACTTTCTGTGTTGTGCTGTGCTGTTTTTCTGGCACTATCATGTGTGCCAACCCTGAGAAGGTATCATAATTTATCTACTTTCCTAATATCATTAGGCTCTGGTCTCATACTCAAGTGTTACTAGGTGAATTCCTGAAAAAGTCCAAGAGTCCTCCCAAATACTCTTATAACATCTTACAGCTAGTTCTACCTCATACTGTGCTAATTATCTTATCACCAAGGCCATGTCTAGCTCATCACTGCTTTGACACTGCTTGCCTTCATGCTATTAGTGGCCACCTAGCTCTTGAGCTTCTTTAGACAAACTGCTGTTACATCTCCTGGTAATATTTTCTCTAATGGAATATTCAATCCGATAAGTCAAGTGCCAACTAAGAGCTCACAACATACACAAGTATACTTGTAAGACATTCTCCTCTGTGGCAAAGAACATTAATTTGGCTTCCCAGTGAACTCTGAATACCAATGCAAAGATTTTCTATAGCCCATGCCTTCTGTTTCTAATTACAGGTGAAAATAACATTAGTCTAATCCCTGCCAATCAGACATTCCTAGTAAACAGTAGAAGTTTCCAATGCCATCACAGATGATGACTAAGTGCTTACTTTGAACAAATCAGAGTGACGTAATACCTCCTAAATTGCAAAAAATCCCAGTTGTGGTTCACTATTCTAATTTCACCAATTAGAAACAAACTTCTAATAAGGTGTATATTTTAACCTCCTACAACAATTTTCAAAACTAAAGGAAAAATACAGAATCAAAGTGCTATTAGTAATAACTGGATTTCACTGTGTTAGAAATAATAGCAGACTGTTTTTTCAAAGAAAAAAGGACAATTTTTCAGTCTTTTTTCCTGCAGGCCTGATCCCTAGGGATGGACGTTTGATAAAATGGTTAAGATGCTGCTCGAAACACCAGCTTCTCATCTCAGAGTTCCTGGATGTACGTTCTGGCTCTGCTCTCAATTCCAGGCTCTTGCTAATATACACCCAAGGAGGCAGCAGGTGATGGTTCAAGTATTTGTGTCCCTGCCACTCATTTGGGAAACCTGGCTTTAGCTTGGCTCACCCTTATCTGTTGCAGGCATTTAGGGAGTGAACCAGAAGATGGAAGATCTGTCTCTGTCTCCTTCATTTTCAAACAAACTGAAAATATTATTTAAAAAAAAAAATTCCTAACCAAAGGCTAAAACACCCTTGTTCACTTTAATAAGCTATTACCAAATTGTCTTCAAAACTGGGTTAAAGAGATCATTTTTCTAAATTTCTCAAGTGACTTGGATCCAAACAGTGAGACTCTAGGTTATAGTGAATGCCTGGTAAGCACAACCTAGTTCCATCAGCTTAGATTCTTGCCTCTCTCTACTACCAGGTACCAAGGCCATCGTGCTGTCTAGTAACAAAGGGAAAAGCATAAAAGCTACTTTCGTTGAACAAAATAAAATCTTTAGTTCTTCCACTGCATATGCAGGTTCATTACTCCACCATTTGCCTCTGAGAGGGACAGTCATGCCTGAAATTTCAGACAATCATCTAAGGTCCTGGATTGCTATGGGAAGAAAGTCTCCCCACTCCTAATGCCTCTTCTTTATAGTAGAAGAGAGTGGAAAGACAGTGATGGTCTGAGTAGACCCATTTTCCAGTTGTATGGCACTGACAATGGCCTCTCACCTCAAATCTAGAATCAAAAATATAAATAATGCTTTCAGTCTCCTAGCCATGGAACATGCTCAAAAGCCTACTCCCAGTATAGACTTGCACAGGAGAGCTGGGAAGCCTGCACAGCCCTGAGTCCCTTCATCTTCTTCCTAAGGAATTCACCTGAGGGCCGCCGGGACACACCCCAGGTCACCCAACAAATCAGTCACTAACCCAGAAAGGGGATCCCAGTTTGCCTGTGAGTCAGCAGACTACACACTCACACCTGCATCCTACTTTTTTGATGACAGAAATGGGTGCTGTGCTCTACAACTAATTATCAACTTTTTCTTCAACAGTAAAACATGGTGAATTCCTCTTAGGTTTTCAGGAAGTTGGGCCTGGCCTACTGGGAGATACTGAGATCAAAATATAGTCACTAACTGGGATGAGACAAACATCAGGGACTAAAGACACTGGGCAGAAGACAACTCCGTGAGTTCAATAAGGGCAGTAGATGGATTCCTCATAGCCTCAGTGGAGGGGTGGGATGGAGATATTCTGTAACAGAGACACCTGTATTAGGAGGTAGTGAGGAATGCAGACTGGCACATCCTTGCAGCATACAAGAACATGTCAGCTAGTGGTCAACATAGACTCCTAGGTAGGGGCTAGAAGCAGTGAGGAAGAAGTAAAAAGAAACTATCAGAGCCAGTGTTGTGGCACAGCAGGTTAAGGTTCCACCTGCAGTGCCAACAACCCGTATAGGTGTTGGTTCATGTCCCAGCTGCTCCACTTCCAATCCAGCTCCCTGCTAATGTACCTAAGACAGCAGCGGAGAATGGCCCAAGACCTGGGCCTCTGCCACTCATGTGGGAGATCTAAAAGAAGCTCTTGGCTACTGGCTTCAGTCTGGCCCACCCCAGATGTTGCAGCCATTTGGGGAGTAAACCAGCAGATGGATCCCTCTCTCTCTCTCTCCCTCTCCCTCTCCCCCTCCCTCTCACCTCTCTAACTCTGCCTTTCAAATAAATAAATAAATAAATGTTTTAAAAAAAATCAAGTCAGATATTCAGAGAGTAAGAACCTAATTATTAGAACTCAGGCACAAAGTGGGTCATCAATTTCAGGAACACATAAAACCTCAATTTTGTGAATTGGGGCAAAAAGTCAAGTCCAAAGAATAACAATGGCCAAAGTCTTTCAGTGATGGGCTGGAGTTCTTCAAAAGGAAGAAAGTGAACTGGTTAATCCTCAGGTGTTAATCAGTAGTAATCAGTCATAAACATGTATATGAATGTTAAAGTCAGGCTCATAGTAGGTTCGTAATGCTATTTCTTACGCTCTCTCCCTCTGTCTCTCTCTCCAAAGCCCAGCAAGTATGTGGCAGCCCTTGAAAGCCCAAAGCACACAGAGAAGTGGTCTGTGCCCCAGGTGTTAGAAGACTAATGAACTCAGTCAATCACACACCCCAAGGCACTTAGATGTGCTCAGACTGTCAGAGACACAATAGGAAAACTTTACATAGGTGCTCTTTGCTTTCCTCTTCCACAGGATCTATATTCTAAAGATCTTATTCACCCAAATACTGATTTACCTTAGAGACCCTGATCAATAGGAAACCTACAACAAATGACTACTTTATTCCTTCATGAATTGCATTACACAGAAGATCACAACTGGAATGATCAAACCAGGAGATTTGAGGTTGGTCGCACTCAATCACTGAAAATGTTAATGGGTAGCATTGATGGCTTTAGATGTTTACAAACAAGAGGGTCCTATACCTTAAACATCAACCACAGGGCATTACTTTATCAGTGGTGGTGATGTAAGAGGCTGGACATCAGTTCATGAAGAACGAACACTTTGAAAAGAGCAAGAAGCCCCTCTCTGATTGTGTCATGGCTTCAATACAGAATGCTTCAGCGCAAAAACAACTGATGAGAAGATCACATCCCAGTGCTGGCATTGTGTCTGTGCACTTCCCAACAATGCTATAGGATTCAGCATCTTCTCCTGAGAGCGGCAAAGTGCTTGGTGCTACACCAGGGAATAGACCCACATGGTGCCCAGCTCCCTTTAAAATAAGCCAGCACAACCTGTCACATTTGAATGTTGTTTGGGCTTCAAATTGGAAATTACATACATTCCTTAAAAACCTTATTCTTTGGACAGCTACATACAGGTACTCATAAGAACACTCAATACTGTTCTTCTATCTACCTCTTATTTTGAGTTGGTGTTTCCAGAGAAACACTGTACTTCTTAATATCAAGCATACTAATGGGTCAATATCTGTCTTATCCATTCTTGAGATATACTGGGCTTATCCATGAAGAGTATGCCTGGCAACTCAAGTGTGAAGCCACAAGCTACACAGCTAATTGATCCTAAGCAGTGATCAGGTCTCACCCTGGACAAATTACTATGGCCACAAGTCAAGCCAGCTGCAATCAAGGATGGAATCAATATTGAACCTTATTCACATTTCATCAGTCTTCCTTCTGTGTTAGCTCTCTAGGTCCATAATTCACATGTGTAGCATTGCCATCCACGTTCTCATTAGAGGGATAAAGTGTTATTGTTATTATTTAAGATTAACTGAAGTTTCATTTTTAATTAATACTAGATGATTTTTTAAAAATGTCTTTCCTAGAAATGTCACTAGTAAAATGCATCCAATTTCTCTCTAATGTAGTGCTTTCCCTGTCCATAAAACTTATTTGATTAGCAGTACTATAGAAGCTAAAGCTTTTGTATGCAGGCACTCAAGCATAATTTAATCATTTTATTTAAGCATGAAAAAAATTATTCTGAAAGCCCTGTTAGGTAAAATATCCCTGATTAGTTTAAACTTACATTTGCAGGTATGTTAAAGGTGAAATAAATCACAGAATGCTCAGTATGCAATGGAATAGTGTTAACTTTGTTACAATAGTCAGCAGTAAGTTAAAAATTATAGTATTAGAGAATGTAAGGAATAACTATCTCATTTTAAATGAATATATTTCAAAAGGTTATTTTAAAATAAATTTTGTTTTGTACAAACCCTTTTTACATTACCAGAATTTTCACCTATGGAAACCTCTTTTATACTCCAACAAGATGAGGTCCTAATTGCATAATACCATTTATCTGCTGAGGATAAAAGTGCCAACAAATGAAAATGCACATTAGGCAAGAGATTGTCAGAATAGAAAATTGGTTTTTTTATTTTTTTATTTTTTTTGTTTTTTTGTTTTTAAATAACCCACTCACATTAACAAAAGACTGCAGTAGCTTCCAAATTATAGGTTGTTATTTTTAGTGGAAGTAGTTCAATATTCATATTGGAGCAGATGTAGCAGTTTAACAAAACAGCTCTTCAAATCCTGCACAAATTGAAAACAGGAAAACTGATTGCATTTTCTCTTATCACTTTCCTTTTCTGAATTGACACTTTTGGCCTTCTGAAAATTTACACATGGCTTTCATCTCAACAGCACCTGCTGATCAAATAGAAACCTAACATTTTCATGAAAATGGTATAAAGGACTAGTTTTGTTCTAAACACTGCCAAGGGCATCAGTTGCCTACTTGATGGCAACAATTGCTGTGTATAAGTCATATTCATAATAGCTTTATATTTTCATTAAACTTTTAAAGAAATATGTTAAGTCTCTCCTGGCTTTTTTCCATATCCACTTTTTATATGGTTCAAATATCTTTCACTCAGTGTCTAATACTTAGCTTTATTATGCAAAGACTATGCAAAATATGTGAAAGGTAGAGCACACTAAGAATGCGGAATACTTACTATTTTCTGCACTTCTACTTGAACAATATATATGTATATTATGTATAATACATATTATATATACATATTACTGTCTATGTATGCACATGAGTGTAAAATATTTACATTTAATATTCTACCCACCAAAAGCAAACTGGAAACCAAAAAGTCATTGTCAGGCTCTATTTTTGAAGGGAACTTACACATTCTTTTATCACAAATAGATCTGGCAGGTGCTTGGCAGGTTGAGTGCTCCAGACTGGAGAAGAACGGACATTATTCAAGCACAAGCTGGTCAACTAAACAAAGTGACTGACTACTCACTGTAAAGACTTCCAGGGAAGCTAAAGGTAAATCTTAAAAATGAGTATTCTTATATGCAAAATATGCAAGCTTGCTAACAAGGTTGCTTTCCAGATTTTTAAATAGAGGCACTCCACATAGTTCCCTGTAACATCCAATTCTGGTTAAAATTAATGATGCTCCTAAGACATGCTATCTGTCAGTTTCTTAGCCAAAAAATACTCTAGCCCTTCTGAAGGATTCCAGGCTGTCCTTTCCCATTCTGCCTGGGTGATAAGGGAACCTGAAGGCAGAAATGACATACAGTAATATATGTGCCACTCTGACCAGTTGGTCTGTGAATTTCAGTGTTTCATCATGCTCACTGAGGCAACAGCAAACCTGAAATGTCAATATGCTCAGTCAATGGAAGTAAAATAATGGGACTCTATTGTCTTACCCAATCGATCTGCCGCTGTCAACAAGGAAACATGCCCCTCTGGCTTTAAACAAATTTTAATTAGGCTTTTAGTTACCAGATCATATCTATCTACCTATGGAAACACCTATCTTAACAATACATAGAAGGCAACACATTCATTTTGTCTACCATTATTCTAAGAACCTTCTAAAGTTGCTATCATTTTTTTGAAATACATTTATGAGTCAATAAAATATCTTAAAAAAAAAAAAACTGACTCGAAGCAAAAAAAAATTTTTTTTTTCATGGTTCAAAACCAAAATACAAATCTGCCTAACAGACTTCAAGCGATGTCAGCCCCCCCGTAACCCAAGTTGAACCACACTATAAAATCACTAATTCCACACTAAAAGTCAGCTTGCTTTGCTTCCTGTACTCATCCTACCACCCTTAGCATGAATCCCTCACCCATTCAAAACGAGTCACACAACACCAGATGTTAGAGAGCAACCCCAAAGCCTCCCCTCTCTGGGCTCACTCAGTTTATCAACCCTGAAGGTAAAGGGTGAAGGCACCTCCTGTCAGAATAAGGTAGGTGCTCCAGGCTGGAAAGGGCAAAGGGTGAGGGGGAAGAGGAATTAAGACCATTCAAGTGTCATTCAAATCGCACCCAAGTTCTCCAGCCCTTCCTTCCACCAGGAGGGAGACGGTGTCGCCTTAAAATAAAAATTAAAATGCACTAATCAAGTTGTTCAACGGCTCCTTCTCGCCCTTCTTCATCTAAAGGCTTGAGCGTCCAGTCAATAAATAATCTATTGTTCCCCCTTTATCGAGTCTCTTTAAACCTATTCAGACTGGCAAAACTAAACCCAATTAAAGATAAGGCCCTCCGGTAATCTCACCTCGGTGAGTCCTGTCTGGATAGCAGAGGTGATGGGAGATAGCGTCAAGGCCAGGGCCGATGCCTCCTCCTCACCCCACACAACAAAAGGCAGATTTCTCTTTCTCCCTCTGCTAATCTTTAAATGTAAATTCTCTCCGCCAGCTAAGAGGAGCGACAGATAACATGTTACATCTTCACTTCTCCTGGTCTTATCGACTTCTGAATCATTGGGAAAGGGAGAGAGGGAGCGAGCAGAGCCGCCTCCCCGCGCCCCCCTTCCCCCGGCCACCCCTCCTCCTGCGCTCGCCTCCCCCCGTTCACGGAGATTACCTTCTGGCAAAGGAGCGCGGGAGAGGCGGCCGCGGCCGAGGCGGCACCCAGACCGCGGCTTTGTATTCATTAAACACACATCGGAGCTTATCAGAAGTAAAAGGCTTGTCAGGATGGCACATTGTGTGTGAGTGAGTGTGTGAGCGCAGGAGGCAGAGGAGAGAAGCCAACGTGCATCGGGGTGATTACAATATCAGCAGGGCCCAGATGGAGGCAGGAAAATAAACAGAGGGTGCGTGTGAGACAGAGCGGGAGAGGGAGGAAAAGTGTGGGGGGAGAGAGAGAGAGAGAGAGGGAGAGACGGGGAGAGAGAGAGGAGGGAAGAAACCAAAAGGGATGGAGGGGGCGGGGGCTCAGGCCCCAGGATGGGGCTGGAAAATAGGGGAGAGCTAGGGTTGAGGCAGGGTGGGGGAGCCCGCTGCACAGGGGCCGCCAGCATGCCCAAATCTGCCCCTACGTCAAGAAAAAGGGGGCATTTTAGACCGTGTTTCCCTGCTCCAGGGCTGAGCTGCCCAGTTCAGATCCTCTGTCAAGGTCAGGGGGACACAGAGTTCTCAGGGCTGGGGGTTACAATGAGATATCCACTGTCTCACCTCCCTCCAAATAGCCACAATTTGCAAAACAAACCCTAGTGAGTCAGCACAGAGCCCCCGCCTTCCACAGACACACCCCCCCACACCGCCCCCAGCCCAGCCTTAAGTGGCCAGTTCTTGCTTCTTGCTTTTTCAGACCCCAATACTGCTAAAATCTCAGCCCCCCACACCCACCCCACACATACAGAGAGGGATCCAGGCAGAAAGAAAACGTCTGCTTTCCCTGGGCTTTCATGAGCCTCAGCTGAAGACGGCAGCCAGCATCACTGTGCTAAGAAGGACCACTTGTGATTGGTAGCTACAGGTGACTCTTAGACACCTGCTCCACCTCCAGAAATTGGGTTGGGGGAGGGGGCTCCTTATGTGTACATCTGAGAGTCTATTTTGGAGGTGGGAATTTGAAATTGAGGCAATCAATCTCAGCTTGAGCTGCCTCGCAGCCCTTCACCCACCCAGGGCCCGAGAATCAATCAGAGAACAAGCAGGGGCTAATGCTGGTCCGTCAGACCAGAGTTCAGCCTCCTCCCCAGCGGGGTCAGCAGGGAGATACACCTGAGTAGTCCCTTGGGCGCCCCTTTTCACTTTTAAATGCACCCATCAGGCCATCTGAGCATCTGATCAGATCCTTAATGGAGTGCAGATAATGCACACAGAAGGTTGTTTCATTGGGGGGAGCCCAATGCCTGGTTGTGTTGTTGTTTTGAGGCACTGAAGCTTGGTTAAGAAGCTCACTGCAGCAAGAGGAGCGAGTTCAGAATGAAGGCGCCTGGACACCAAACAACTTGTCATGGCACACACTGTGACCCCCCCAGCTGCAGTGAAATGGGGGGGGGGGGGTATGAAATAGCATATGCATGGGGTTGCAAGAGAAAGGGACAAAGTGGGTGGAGGGAGAGGATAAGACCAGAGAGGAGCAAGAGAGCTAGTAGCCACCTTACAGGGGACACACTTTTTTAGAGGACTTTTAGAAAACAAGGAAAGGCGTTGTTTCATCATGCACTGTGCTCCCAAATCGCTTAGTCCAAAGTGGCTTTATGGGTTGCGGGCCCCTCTCCCTCCAGCCTCCCTCTCCCAGGAAAGAATGAAGGGAAATTTGATAGGTAACACAAAGTGAAGAAAGCTGGGCGTCGTGGGGGAAGGGCATGTGTGAAAATCTTGTCATGCAATGAATGTCAGATAAAAAGGGGTCTGCCACAATCCTCCAGTAATCCAATAATGTGGAAAACCTCGTGGTATCACTGAGCCGAGAACAAGGTAATATTTCTCCATAAATCTTCAAAAAGTGACCGGGTTCAATAGTCAGAGAAGGGTGCGAAGGAAGGAAGTAAACCACTTGACAGGCTACCTTACAAAATCGAGTGAGCTCCAAATGGGTGAAAATCTGCCATTCCTACATGTTTTAAATTTAATAACAGACTGCCGGGGTATCATTTTAGCTCTCGTAAAAGGCCACCTTTCACCTTTTCTCTGGTTGCTACAGAAAACTGCATTCGGAGTAATCAGAAACAACTCCACACGCCCTCCCCTTTATCACATTTTAGTTAGAACAGATTGGGCACAGACCACCTACACACACCCAAAAATCCAAGGAAACTCTAGGAAGAAAAAAACACAATTTACAAATGCCCACTGATTTTTCCATTACATGCTACTTTAAGAAATACCATTTTTTAAACAAACAAAAAAATGCATTACTACTACCTTTAAGACAAAAAAAAAGCCAAAAAAAGGCTTATATTTTTCTTTAAAAGGCATCCCAAACACTAAAGGCTTGAAGAAAACTGGGCAAAAGCTAATTTGCCAATGTTCTTATTTTGTAAAGTCACAGTATTCCTTTTACTACCTTGTTTGTTCATTGACTTTTGGCTCACAGTTATAGAAAAGATCAACCAATTCTCAAATGGGAAGAATCCACGAATCTCTTCCAAAGCAAACACTTTGTTGCAAAGCTTTCACTTTAAAAGAAATAAAGAAATACAGCAATCAAGAAGTACAATCACAGAATAAGTGTACAACACAAAGTAGTTTTTATAATCACAGCTATCTTAAAGTCCAGGCTAGAAACTAGAAATCTTAATTTCACCCAGTTCTTTTCTTAATAATAGGTTACCTTCCTATAAAAGCAAGAAGTCCATCTGCCCCAGGCAGATAAGTTTTGAAGCATTAATTCAGATAAAAATCTAGCATTTTCTTTCTCTCTTTGAGTATGTGAATTCTAGTGTGCTATAATGTGAGAATTCCAACATATGACCATTATGGCATAATATCTCATTGCTCAGCTTGTCATTATTTCATTTGTAATTCTTATGTTAATTATGTTCATAATTACTATAAACAGATGTGGTAGACATTCATGTGACCTTTTATTGCAGAATGCATTCCTCTCTCATTTTGCTTTAATTTCTCATGTATATGAAGCAGAAATGTGGGAAAAAGAAAAAAGCTTTCTAATTTTCTAGTGTTTTCTATGCATACGTTATAACAGAACCTACCTTCTACTTCATCTGCATTTCAGAATATCAAAATATTCTTCACATTTAAGCTGCTTTACAGCACATTTCTAAATTGCACACTGAACCTCACTGCTGCTCACTAAATTGTAGCTATGGATGCCAAACAAAGCCTAGCACCCATGTCTAAGCTGTTTGTCTTTTTTTCCCTTAATATCAAAGGTTAATGCAGCAGAATTGTGCTTCAAAACCAAGTACCTATCAGCTACATGGGGATTTATTCACTCATAACTCAACCATCACCCTCTTTACATAAAACACATTTACAATAAAATCAGTATGGATTTCATTAGCTGAAAACCTCCTCAAATTTCATTTCTTTGGCCCTAATCTATAATTAGTGTGGACAGACAGGTGCAAACCCTTCTCTTCTACAGATGGCTACTGGAAATGGTGCAAGTGGCTCCTTCTGTTTAAACAACACAGAGATAACCTGCTCTGTCTTATCACTTACAATTACCTCCATTAAACTGAACTAATGTTTGCTTTAATAAAATGTTCACTGTTCTTTAAACATTATTTAGGAACTCTTATATTAATGGCTGTAAAAAAGTGAAGTTAGAAGGTGTCTCTTTAGATAATAATAAATAGCTTACTCTGGATAAAATGTCCCCAGTGATGGATAATACTCTAAGGTTCACAAAGGTGTTTTAGTTGATATAACAGTTTTGTAAGTTACTTTGCATTCATAGGGTCAAGTACGATTTTTTTAAAAAGGCATTGCAGTGACTAACATCATTTGGCAACTAAAGCTGGGGAACCCTTAGCATTTTCCCTGGAGCTCAGTAGTATGAAAGGTTTAATCTCATTCTTACAGATTTAAATTGTTACTGAAACATGTAACTCTTAAAATTCCAGATGGATTTCTAAAGGATATATAGGTTAACGTGAATATCTGTTTAATGTCTGACAAATTATTCTCAGTCGAATGAATTCCATCCTTTAAAGCATATTATCAAAATTAGCTATGAATGAAACTGCACTGTGCAAGCACATGGTTACAAACAACTTCATTCCATAATAAATAACTTCTATAAAACCAGAGCTCACTTCTCCCTGCTTCTGCTATCAATAAAGTCTGTGGATCACTATATGATGAATAAGGTGTCCATAAAACAAAGAACCTTTAAATGCTCAAACAGCAACAAACAAATAGCCTTTCCCACTGAACTTACATAACTTACAGTAACAGACTCCAGCAAAATGCAAGTGACTCGAGGTTTTTTTCACATGCAAATCCTGCAGGTGCCAATTTTTCAGACTGCTTTGCTATGAAGGGCCATGTTGCCTGCATAAAACCTCAATGAAGAAGGCTTTGCATTCAGTGGCTGTCAGCTGATGTTCATATCAAAGAAGTGAGAAACAGGATTTGACAGTGAAGAATGTCCTAAACTGACAACCACTGACCAGCATTCCTATTGGAAGCATTTCTTTCTCCTGAACCCCTTTTCAATGTTTAAAAAATGGGGGTGGGGGGTTGCAATGTTGGCTAACCTTCTATTTTACTATAAAATAAATTATAATGGCACCTTACATTTGTGTAGTTCTTGGCAATTTATGAAGTGCTCTTTTATCTGCAAATATTTAGACTAACACCTCGATGGGAGAGCTCATCATCAAATACTGACATCCAGGGTAATATTTTACTTCTCTCGGAAACAGAAAATTGTGAAAATATTAAAAGGCTGCAGTCCTGTAGCTGCAAGAATGCTGCCCTATTTCCAGCAACTTCTAACACTGCAGTTTGCATTGTGAACTGTAAAAGGACCTTTTAAAGATCATTTTTAACACCAAATTATAAGCAGGTATTACTGAGTGAAAAAGACTACGGCTATAAGGGAAAATATCATTTCAAAGACTTGTGACCTGCTCTGAGTTGTACAAACCATAAAGAAAAAAAGAAACCAATTTCTTCACTGCTTTTACTAGGTCTGAACTGGAACACTGGAGAAACTTCATACTAAAATTCTCTCACACAATATTTAGCTTTGCAAATGAAATGACTGCTGTCTACATGGTTTACAATAAAACTACTAATGTTTAAACAAAGATATTCAGCATAAAGTTCTCCTGTTAGTTTACCCTGAGGTAAATTCAGTTTTTATGCACTCAGAATGACCCTGATTTCTTAGTTATTTTATCGGAAGTTTGTAATCTGATTTATATGTGAAAAAAACCAGCCATTTATCAAATGCTAAATACAGCCTAAGAAATGATAAACTTCAGTTCCTCAACATTCATCCCAGCTGCATAAACAGCCTGGATCAAACTAAGATTCTCCGATTCATATTGGGTGAAATTCTCAGACTCTAAAAAAGTAATACCGGAAATCGGTAAAAAGAACCCCATCCACATGATCTGCTGGCCACTGCAATGTAAAAACTAGACTAGACTTCAAGCATAAACAAGAAGGAAATGGACAGAATTGTGAATTTGCTTCTGTTCATACTCATCACAACTGACATAACCACGGGCTATGATGGTTTAAGGCACAATGGTGTTTGTTGACCTTTTCTAAGGAATTGTGTGACAGGAGAAACTGAACACAACAGAATACTCACATGGTCAAGACACAACGTTGCAATAAACTAAAGGAAGGCCCCCAGCACTAACAAACCATTTATCACAGAGAAGCTGGTCAATTTGTATTCCAGGGAGTGCGGCTTCCCTGGGCACAGACCCAGTTCCACTCCTGTTCTATGCAAAGGAGGGTGATGATAATAAAAGCCACTGAGAGCACTTAAGAATGGTACAGATGTTTAAAAGGAGACTAGGAGGTGGAAGAAAAATCCTGTAAAACACATTTCAGTTCACACAGAAGGAAGAAAGAATGCCTTGGTCAGCAATCCGACCTTTATCAGGAGATAAATCAATTTGCAGCAGCTGTGGACAGCCATTTATACACAGGCCCTGAGCAGATTAATTAAAGGAGGCGAAGTTAAAAATTCAAGAGGGCTCAGAGTTACATGAAGCACGTGAAGTTGGCGTGGAGTGGCCTCTCCAGCTCTCCGGGTCCTCACTCCCGGGTCCTGGCCTCAGCGCCTGCTCCCTAGAACCTCCTCCCTGGGAACAGCGCTGCTCCTTAAAATGACCTTCTCCACATCTCCACCCCCCCCCCACCCGGAGGCAGCGGACAGGGCGGGGCACTTTGGGAATTGTGGTGCTAGGCTTTGCGCGCAACAAGGGGTCTAAGACAGTCCAGCCAAATCCTCCAAACTGAAAGCCTTTAGGGCACAGAGGATGAGGGCGGGCGGCTATTTTTAGTAACAGTCGTGGTTCACCTCCTACTTCTCGGAATCACAGCACTCAAACTTTTCCAAGGATGGCCCGCCTTTAAAATAAAAAGTTTCAAAATCCCGATTCTAAACCTTGCACTGATAGAACCGTATCTGCTTAAGGCATCCAGGTCAGCGCAAGGTCCGCCCCAGCAAGAGGGGTCTGGGTGTGTCAGCCGACCGGGTCCTTTCAGGTCCACGAAGAGAGCGGCGGGCGACAGAGCGCGGGCGCGTCTCCACTGGCCCTGGCTCGGGGTGGGGGTGGGGGGTTCACCAGAGGGGTTTCTCCAAAAGGAAATGAATGCTCGGGCCGCGTCTGCTGCCTGGGCTCCGCCGGGAGGGCGCTGCAAGGGCACAGGGTTCCGCTCTCGGGCGCCCAGTCGGGGCTAAGACCGTAACACCCCTGAGGGCCGGGGCGTGGGGCCCGGGAAGCACGAGGACCTGCAGAGGCGACACTGCCCACGGGCCCCTGGCTGCGAAGGCCTGGGTCCCACTCCGGGCGGGAGCCTCGGACAGACGGTGGAGGAGCCGCGGCCCGCCGGCTCAGCCCGGGGGCTTCCCACTGGAGCATCCCAAAGGTCCCCAGGAGAAACAGGGGAAGTTCGCAGGAGGGCGCAGAGCGCCTGGGTGAAGCTAAGAGGACCCCCATCCCAGTCGCAGCCAAGTCCCGAAGTTGAGATGCCTCCTTCTTGTTCCCAGGGTTAAGTTTTCCACCATCAAAAATGAGCCTTTCGCTTCCAGTTTAAAAAAAAAAAAAATACCACGACGTAGGCTTAGGGCCACCTGCCAAGCGCACCGTGGACACCTTGACCAGTTGTTTCGTCGGGGCGGGGGTCGGGAGGGATGAGTATTATTCATTATCTTCCTGCTCACATACCATGATCATGGAGAGGAAAGGAAAAAAAAAAATGTTTTAAAAGTGCGAGGACTCTAACAGTCAAAATCGCGTCCCGGTCTGTTCCGTGAAGTTCAGTGTCATCGCAGGCTGGAGTCACCCGCGGTGTTCCTCTTTGCCCTGGCATGCAGTCCTACCCTAGTTCAGCGGCAAGTTCAGCCCGGAGCCTCGAGGTCGAATAATCCAAGCGAAGGTGACGGCCATCGGAACAGTAATTAACAGTAACAGCCCGGGGCCCGGCCCCTCCGCCCGCCCGCCCGCCAGCCCAGCGCTCCCTCAGGCACTTACACTGCACAGGGCCGGAGAGTCCCACCATCCGCCACGGACTGCGAGCTGCAAATAAAACTTCCCGTAGTCTCGGCCGGTCCGCGGGGCGAGGGAGCGAGGGTGCGGCGCGGCGTCCCTCGCGAGGCCAGAGTGTCCGCGGCCACTCGCCCACGCGCGCTCGCCACCAGGCCGCGGAGTCGCGCCGCGGTGCGCCTGCGGCTGCCGGGCGCTGCGCAGAGCGAGCTGCGGTGCTAAACAGCCCGGGGTCGGGGACGCCAGCCAAACGCAGCCTCCACGCAGAGCCCGAGACTTGCGGAGCTGCGCTCCCCTCCTCCCGCCTCCCTCGCTCTCTCCCTCCCTCCCTCTCTCTCTCCGCTTTTCTGTTGTTGCTGCTGTGGCAGACAAATGTGATGTGGGGCGCAGGGAATTGCCACTGTCACAGGCGGCGTCTGCGTCTGCCTTGCCCGCCCTCGCTCACTCTCGAGGAAGGCGACGCATTTATCTGCAGGGCGGCCGGGCGTCCGCCGGGGAGCAGGAGCGCCGCGCGCTGTGCGCCCACAGCGCCCGCACCAGGCCGGCTCCGGCGCGCGCCCGCGCCAGGGGCGCCGCGGCCGCTCCGGAGGGAGGCGGCGGCGCGGCCGCTACCAGGTGCAGGGAGGAGGGCCCGCGGCGGGGTGGGGGGGGGGGAGGTGGAGGTGGGAGACATCTGTGTCGTGCGGGGGTCACGGAGGTCAAGTATATGTTAACAATGGGCAGGCCCGGCTCGCTGGGGCGCGCGGGCGGGCGGCCTCCCTCCTGGCTTCAGCCTTTCCAGGGCAGGCTGGACATGGGGCTGGCTCCCTAATGATGCCTTCCCGGGCCGCCTGCTCTCCCGCGGCCAGAGTGCCCTGCAGTAACCCAAGACGACCACTTTCCCCGGCCATCTGGAGCGCTCCTGGCTGCCCTGCCTGTGTCTCATCACTGGCTGGAGAGACAGCTCTGCTAGAAATCAAGCCACTCTCAGATCTCCTCTCTAATCCCCTTCTGTTAGCTGATTTCCAGGCTGACTATTTGCTTTCGCATTAGATAATAGCCTTAGAGAAAACAATTATCATTTTCTCTTACCTCCCCCCCCCCCGCTTTGTTTTTCTGCCTCTCCCGTAGTATTCCATTAGGAGGGACTTCTTTCTATCTCTCGTTTTGGTTGGACCTACCCTCCCCCCTCCCCAACCCCAGACGTTAATATCAATACTTTGGAGGGGGGAGGGAGTCCCCGGAGGAAAAAAAGATAGGGTGAAAGAATTCCAGATATTTCTAGAATAAATAAATAATCTCGCAGTGAGGAGGACTGACGATTTGTACAGAGCAGAAAAGGGCTTGAATCATAATGAAAATATTAATATGTAGGTCAAATATGATCAGATAATGGCTTGCAACGATAAGTAAAATGAAATCTTTTAAAATTATTATGGAACGGTGCCACCACTGCAAATGTTATTGTATTTAGTGCAACCATTTGAAATCCTATGCTGAACCATGTTTTCCCCAACTGGCCTAAATCGATGGGAAAAGTCCTGTGTGCTTGCTTTTCAATCTCCTCTTTACAAAAGAAGAAATGCCTGCGTCCGAGTGGGCCCGATGCTGGGAAAACTGAGGAGACATTGGTAGGTTTTCTTTTTGGAAGTGGTGCTTCAGATATTTAATAGTGAGGAAAATCCCTTCCCCCATCCTCTTCAACCCAGCTGGAGCTTCTAATGCTGCAGTCTTTTCAGACTCAACTAATTTTTAGCAATTCATTGCCAGAAAACACTCATTGTACATTCTGCCCTCTCCTTGGGACATTTGTCTAATGAATTATAATGGATTAATGAATTGTAATGTTACGTCTTGGTATTTGATATTATGAGGCTCTTAATTTGAATCTTCAATTTTAGCAAGGTGTACATTCTATAGTAATTTCTGCAAGACAGTTTTCCCCTATACTTGCAAATCTTAATACCATTAACAATTTTAAAATATGAAATTTTATGCACACTACACTAGTGTAACTTCTTTGTGTATGAAATCGCCAAAGCCTACTATGTTCTTAAAAGAATAAAAAATATATTGATACTTTATTCTATTTTCTGTGTTACCTCCTCTGTCTCCCAAATTGAAAACCAGTCATTTGGATTCTGGAACCATACAAGTACACTTCTCTTTATTTAAAATTAGTTAAATGGTGAAATAGGAAGCAGTGAAGCTGTTATTCTTAAACAGTATTGTGAATAGTGTTGTTTTAAAATCCTATTTGTACATATAGAGTTTAAGTAAATCAATAATATTTTATGAAATACAAAGTGGTGGATGAAATAAAACACACACACTATGTCATGTTTTTCTTCTTACTGTAAAGTAGTCCCTGTTTAAGTATGAAATTATTGGAAGAACTCTGAACATTTAAATTCACAGAGAGTAACTCCCAGAAAATCAAAACAGAGTTTTATACATTCAGGCTATCCTCATGAGCGCTTGACATATTTTAGAAGATTGTACAGATCTCTAGGATCTTCCTTTTTGCTAGTCATACTTCTGGAGAAACTGTAGACATTATTAGATATAATTCTTTTAAGACAAAAGTTCTCTATGCAGTTTAGCTTTATATTAGATAGAATCTGACACTAAATCAGAGACTTTTTAAAAAAGAAATTCTAATAGTAGCAGCTGAAAAGCACAGTTCTTGAGCCGATGAAGGAAAAATGACTCCGTGTATTCCCAAGTCCCCTCTACCACCCTTGAAAGTCTTGTATGAAAGGTGGCTCATATTTTTTTCTGTAGGGTTAATCCTCGTATTATCTCCTCTTTTAATTGGAGCAAATAGTAACTATGGGGACCAACTCAAGCATGAGATGATTCTTGAACTACAAAATCTAGAAAAATAAAGCATATTAAGTGAAAAAATAGGAGCTCATTGCTACCAAATAGCAGACAGATCTGAAATACCTGCAAATAGTGTAGATACACAAAATATTTGTGCCTTGCAGGCGGAGGAGGGGATATATGTGACTCAACATTCAAAATACAGTAGACTATTAATTGATACAGTCTTTTGAACCAATCTGAGGGGTGAAGAGTAAGCCTGTCTGTACCCTTGGTGGAGGGATCAGGTTGCTGTACCTTCAAGAGTAGGTTGCTTAAAAAAAAAAAAAAAACTTTGAAAAATTGCTTAGAAATGTAGGCACCTACCCACCATAACAAAACCATTAAATTGAAAAACAAAATACACAATAATGTGTTAAACTGTAAAAAGCCCTTACTAGCAATTTTCTTTTCCTCACACTTCAGAAGATTTTTTCTCACATCATTAAATTTTCATTATTGTAAAAGCACAGAGTTCTTTAATTTGCAGGTTTATTTTTTCAGTAATGCTGCCTAAGGATGCTTTTTGTTTTCTCTTAAACCAATCATGAAAAAGCAGAGCTTCAATGGGAACTTCAGCTGAGTACTTATTACCTGCTTCAGAGATGTGTGACTCACGTCTCACCAAAAGGAATTCCTATACAAAATGTTAACAAGTGCTTAATTAGCACTTTTAAAATTCCTTCTTATACATCTTAAAGTTTAAATGACTCCCAAGCTGTGATTTTCTATTCCTTGAAAAAGTCCTCCTGTTTGACTAGGTTGAGAAAAATCCTTAATTACCACATTACTTACTCCTAACAAAAATTATTTACTATTGTATTGTGAAAAATAAAATATAGTAAACATAAAGAATGGCAAGCCATAATTAAGTTTTCATAAATTTAGACTTACCTACTATTTGCAATTTCTCTTTTGCTGTGTAATTTCATATAATTTACCTTGAGCACTACATGGACATGTTTTGTTCCAAATCTTTGCAATTTTGTTACTTTACTTGTTTAATATTTCATTTTGGAATGTAGATTCCACACACCCCCCGAATAAATTTCCAAGATGTTTGTATTTTATTCTGTAGCAGCTGAGCCACATAGTCATATATTTAGTGCGTGTTCAATGTATGGTATAAATACCTTAGCTATTTGGAAAATAATAAGTAGATTTTAAGTAAAAAATGGATAAAAAACAAAAAAAAAGACTCTAACCACCCCTCAGACTGATCAGTTTAGTCTGATTTACCTGCAATCACACCAACAATGAGTTTGCCTGTTATTGTTGATGCCTGCATGTTCAGATAATTATGTATGCTTTTTCCACACTTTGTTAAAATGAGTTTGCATCCAAAAAGCCCAAGTTGTGAGATTTCAAATACTTATTTAGTTTGCAAAAAAAAAGAATTCAGTTTTGGAAAATTTTACAAAAATAATTCATATTAGTCTTCTTTAAAAAATAACTTTACACTCTAAGCATCTAAATATTTGTATTTGTCAGGTTTTGACACATTAAACTTTGCAAAATAACATCTATTGCATAAAATGAAACACACTCACGCATACTTGGCATATGTATGCAAGTGTTTTTATGTGTACAAGTATGTGTAATCTAGTAATTATCTCATGTGACCTTTTATAATTAATTCATGAAAAATAATGATGCCAAATAAAATATCTTATTCATGTGTTTCTCCTTTAAATTGAATATCTCCCACTCCCATTTTTGGAAGTTGACTTTTAAAATGTGATAAACCAGAATAAAATCATATAACCTCTCCCAGTAAAATTCTATATTCCACATTGTTACTAAATGTACTGAGTGAAATTATTTTTCTTTTATGCTGTCTGTTTTAAAAATTGGTATTATTCTGTCTAATTACTGTGCTGTAACTACACAAAGACAAGGACCTTTATTTTGTTCACTGAGCAGTGCTTGGCACATATCAGATGCTTGATAAATATTTGTTGAAGGAGGAATAAAAGGGTCAAAAGTTTCCATTTAGATGTCTGGTTTACATGAATCAAAACACCACAAATTTGATTTCTTTTTGACTGAGGTATTAAGAAAACTAAAAATCTTAATGCCACCAAGATTCTAAATGAAGAAAATGAGGAGAGAAAGATATTCTGTGTTGTTCATATCTATGTTTCAATTCTTCCCAAAATCTGATGAATTTGGTGTGTGTGGGGGGGGGGTATGTGTTTTTCTACGTGGTCTTGTTTTAAGTGTGCATAAAATTTTTTTTATATTCTGTTGTAGACCACAAATTTTTCTGAAGATTCAATTTGCTTTCTACAATAAGCAGGAAAATTTTAAACAAAATGTGAAAGGAATTTCAAACCAGCATATATGAGAGATAAATAATTCCTTCCTTCTAGTTTTCTATAGTAGTTTGAAACATGTACTCTTCAGTACACATGTGCATCCATATGCAGTCAAAATTCACAAGCTGTTTAACTTGTCTGGGGCATGCTCTCATTCTTCCATTTAATTATTATATCATTGATAGTTTATATAATCCAGATTGTTTAAATGATGTTTATACTTAGTAAAGAATCATTTTTATTTGGAAATTTATGCCTTACTTATGCAGGATCAGTGTATCTATGTCCGCATTAAATCCACCCTTTAAGAGAGGCATATGTTACAGTTTTAATCATCCCATTTTCCTAATCCTTTAAAAATATCAATGTACCCCATAAAGCACTCCAGTCTGATGAATCCCATATCACTTCATAAGACTATTTCCATACAGGAGTCACCACATCACTGTAGTACATCCACCTCTGGGGAGAAAAAGAGCCACCAACTTGCTCACAGCGCACACAGCAATGGGAAGAGAAGAAATTTTTGGCCAACAAATCTCTAACAAATATGGACTATGGTTAATCATGCTCAGCATGAAGTTATTTTTCACAGTGCTTACTTTTTTCTTACTTATTTTTTCTCAATAGGGCTGGACACCAACCAAGCGATCCAATTGTCCTACTGGAAGGCAACATAGTCAGAAAAGGCAGATCTGTTATACAGGCCCAGCTCTTTCCCCTGGTCTAAGTCTCTCCTCTTCCCGGCAGACTGCATCTGTGCCTTTTCAGGAAATCATCCGATCACTATGCCCTTTAGGTTAGGCCCCTGGAAAACCACAGAATCAGTGCTGTCACCTGCCCAGTTGACTGGACGTGGCTTACAGTCTAGTCCAGTTTTTTTTTTTTTTAATAGGAAAAAATTGCTACAAGATGGAAAATTTTGATTTGTTCTATTTTTCTGGTAAAGCATGGAGAAAGGGTGTGCAGAGATGTAGGTACTGCTTGCCTAAGCTGATCAGTTTACACAGTATGCTTATGTTGAAACATTGCCATGTGTCCCAATAAAGGTGTACAAATACTATACCTTAATAAAAGATTGTAAAAATCACTTCTAGACTGACATTGGCCCTGAATCTTCAAGTCTTTAATTTTTCCACAAATATTTCTTATGAAATATTTTCACAACTATATATATATATATATATATATATATATATATTTGCGTAGTTACTTGCTTTTTAACACAATCCCCAGGGACTTAGTACGTACTTTAAAGTTTGAAACATACATGCCCTATAGCACTGTTGTAGCTCAAACTAAATCATCTTCTTCCAAGAAGAGAAGAGTAAATATCTTCCAGTGCTTACAAGCAGTATAAATCAAACTTTAATTTATGGACTAAGCTCCTGCAGATTGTGTTAAAATACATAATCCAGGTCAGTGGGTCTGAGCTGGGGCCTGAGATTCTACATTTCTAACAAGCATCCAGATAATGCCCAGGGTGGTGGGCCACCCTCCCAGGAGGAAGGTTTCAGAGCTGACAGGAAGCATTGAGGACATCATTCCCTACCATCTTCCTTAAACCAGTGAAAACAGATTTAAAACATAAGTTTATTTTGCTGCAAAAATATTTGAAATCCAGGCACATTTATTTTCATAGTATACATTCACATGAACTTTTTGAAGACTCCCAACATACACAGAGCCCTGCTATTACAGTTTGCACCACAGCATTCTTGTGTTCACAAAATACACAGAACACCGTATAAGACCCGGCACTGTGGCATAATAGGTTAAGCACCTGCCTGCAGTGCCAGCTTCACATATGAGTGCTGGTTCAAGTCCTGACTGCCCCACTTCTGGTAGAGCATCTCTGCTATGGCCTGGGAAAGCAGCAGGAGATGGCCCAGGTCCTTGGGCCCCTGCACCCGCGTGGGAGACATGGAAGAAGCTCCTACTTCTAGCTTCAGATTGGCCCAGCTCTGGCCATTGCAGCCATCTGGGCAGTGAACCAGCTAATAGAAAAGTCTCTCTTGTCTGTCCCTCTCTCTGCTTCTCGAATAAATAAATAAATCTCAAAACAAAACAAAACAAAAAAACCCTAGCAAGAGTGGAGAGGTGGCTACCCAAGGAAGTTGATAGTGAGCTAATCTTCAGAGCACTAAGACCCAGGAGAGAGAGAGCCAGTCAGTGCACTTCTTCAGGAGAGCTGACAGTCTGGTGGGCAGAGAAGGGTGTGAAACTCTGCACTGAGTTCATGTAACAACAATATCAGCACAACTTATCCCAGCCTTTAGAAACAAAAAAATCTTATTGCAGCCTTAGTGTTTGGGCCCCTGCACCCACGTGGGAGACCTGGAAGAAGCTCCTCCTGGCTCCTGGCTTCAGATTGGCCCTGCTTTGGCCATTGTGGCCATCTAGGGAGGGAACCAGTGGGAAAACTTCTCTCTCTGTGTCTCTCCCTCTCTCTGTCTGTAACTCTGTGTCTCCAGTAAATAAATAAATCTTTATAGAAAATGGAAGAAAGGAAAGAGTTCCAGCACATTTAAAAAAAAGAGGGAGATCTTGTATCCATGGCAGAAGAAAAGCTCACACACACACACACACACACACAAGGCGTGAGCACAGAATAAGATTGCTAAGATCCCCAGCTGCTGTAGTGGCACCTGCAATCTGCAATGGAGGCCCATTATCAGGCATTAATAAAATAAGCAGTCACAAAGCTGTTTATCTAAATAAGAGCAGACGTTCTTCAAAAGTTGAGCCCTGAGTGGGTGATCACTGCAGGCAGGGTAAGGTCATCTGTTACTCTCCTGGGAAGGATCAGTGATAGTTATCCCTTGCCTGTGACTCTATTTGCCTAGTGTTTGACTAGAAATTTCTGCCATCTGCAATGTATAACTGAGGAAAGATACTACATACTAATGAATTGTAGGTGTGCAGTTTATTACAACCTCCCTGTGCTTAGCCACAAGCCACTCCGAAGCTGCTTTCCCTCACCATAGTGAACGGGGTTCTTCCTTAACAGTGGTATGTTGCCTACTGTGCAAGGCAGGCCTGCCTCAGCCTCTGGGCACCTCAACTCACCTACTTATGAAATTAGTTTACTTCATCTTATTGACATGTTATGACAATGATGCCGTAGTGCACTGACTTAACTCAAAGGCTTAGTGTTTTTAAAGCTTAATGAGTTGAAGAGTAGGAAGAAAGGATAAATTTATATATTTTTCATACATGCAATAACGTAGACATTTTCATTTCTAAGCATTCTCTTTGCGTTTCATGGAGGTTTGAATATTGAGGAAGGATAGGCTAGGCTTATTTCTTATAATGATTTTTTTTTTTTTTTTGGACAAGCAGAATTAGGCAGTGAGAGAGAGAGACAGAGAGAAAGGTCTTCCCTTCTTCCCTCCATTGGTTCACCCTCCCAAATGGCTGCCACAGCTGGCACACTGCGCCAATCCGAAGCCAAGAGCCAGGCACTTTCTCCTGGTCTCCCACACGGGTGCAGGGCCCAAACACCTGGGCCATCCTCCACTGCACTCCCGGGCCACAGCAGAGAGCTGGAGCAACCGGGACAGAACCTGCGCTCCATCTGGGACTAGAACCTGGAGTACCGGTACTGCAGGCAGAGGATTAGCCTAGAGAGCCGCGGCTCCGGCCAATTTTTTTTTCTTAAATATTTATTTATTTAAGAGACAAATAAGGAAAGAGAGAGAGAAAGAGTTCCCATTGGATGGTTCATCCCCTCAAAATGCCTGCAATGCCCAGGGCTGGAGCAGGGCTGAACCCAGGAGTCTGTCATGTAAGTGGTAGAAACCCAGCTACTTGAGCCATCACCGTACCTTCCCTCTTCTTTCAGGGTCTGCACTTGCTGCAAGCTGGAGTCCGATATAGAAATGGGAATTAAACCCAGGCACTCCAATCTGGGACACTGGCATCTTACACACTAGGGCATTTGCTGGGCCCAGGATTGGAATCTTTAGAGTAGGATAGCACCCATTCCCAGCCCTTGCAATGGGAAAAAAATGTTCATGTGGTTTCACAGTGATTCTAATGCTCTCTCCCTACCAGTAGTTGGATATATTTTTGTGCTAGAAGCCTCCATTGTTTTTACCTCATTGAATACAGTGATGGAAAATAATTTATGTTCAGTCTACCAAAGTGCCACTCCTTTAGCTTAGAAAAAAAGAAAAAGAAAATGTTGCAACCAGCAACTAACAATTCTTTGCTGCAATCAGATTGAATCCATACTTTCCCCCACCTCTTGCTACTGTTTCTAATATTGAAGGAGGATTTATATTTTTTCAGAACAATAGATTTTAATTAAGAAGATTTATTAAAGACAGTTTTCATTCCTATGAATACATTTCCAGTTCCAGAGACATCTGCATTTCAAAATGCATCACATATTTTCATAAATATTCCACAATTCCCTTAGAGCTTTTTGGTATTCCAATTTCCTCCAACCTCTTCTTAACATCTTCACATTCACTTGTGTATTCCACCTATTTGTACACAGTCAGAATTAGACATTTCTTCACACAGGTATAAAATAGGATTGTGTTAGAGAGCAGATTCAAAGCATTCCCAGTTCTTTGTGAATCGAGACTTTTAAAAAGAACAAAGACAAATTAAGCTCAGTAACATTTGTCTAACAAAAGATCGAGATATCTTACAGACATACTTAGAGTGGCAGGGTAAACAACTAGGCTGAGTTTGCTTTGAAGTCTAAATCATTGTTATTTTAATAGAGTGGAAAATTCATTTAGATAGTGGAATCTGATAGTTACCCAATTAAAGCCCTTTTTGTCTATGTTAATGTAGTTTTAAATTTTTACTTTTTGAAAACCACTTTTGTCAGAGAATTATGTGAACATACAAGCAGTTTGAACATTTGTCTTTAGATGGACCCTATGAGTGACACTAAATTGTTGATGAGACCCCTTCAGCACTTTGCATAATGTGCATGAAGCTTGGTTAACGTGCAGAGAACAGAGATACACCCAGGTTATTTCACTTAGTTCATCTACCATATGCACGTCTTTATTTACACAGATTATAACATTTTTTCCCCACATCTTTATTTTTTTTAAACAAAATCGAGTCTGACACCTAGTCCCTAAATTACCACATCCCTGGGACATCCGGTTGAGAGCAACTCTTATTCCTCACTAACAGGATTCTGCAGAAATCTCTGAGCCTTTCAACTATTTGAAAAGACCAGTTCATCCTTTCATTCATATTGGTTATCACCAAGTTTCTCTTTCCTACGTCATGTCAACCCCTTGAAATCCACGACCCAACTCCAGAGCCTCACTGAGCGAATGAGAGTACTTGCAAAGGCAGGAAAAGCCCTGTTTCATCATAGTTCATAGTGTGTGCGCTAAGCTATGTCCTAAGCAGCACTTTCCAAATATTACCTCATTGACTCATGAAACAACAGTGAAAGAAAGAGGTACTATTCTGTCCCCAGGAAACAGCCTAGGGCTGGAGTAACTTGCCAAAGGCCTTTTAGCTCGTAAATACCAGAAGCAAGATTTGAACCCTGGTGGTCCAGGTTAACAAAAGTCTGGGCCCATCTCAAGGGTCTTGCTAGGACTTTCCTTTCCCCTCTATAAGTCACAATTCAAGTCTCTGGAGTCAGGGTTGTAAACACCGATGAAAATCTTGTTGCTTTTCCTAAACTTCTCAGGGCAAGTCCAAGGGGAGAAAAAAATTAAAAATAGTCTCCAAGTTAGTTCCACTGAGATCTGATTCTAACAGGAAGCCCTTTGGGAATCAAATGGCACAGGAATTTGGCAGTCCACTGAACTCTGAGTTCCTCTGTAGGGTTATGAAGCTGAACACCTACCCCTTAGGAATTGTCTGAACTTGTTGAAACAGTTGGTAGAATCTTGGTTAAACAACTGCTGACTGGTGGCAGAGAACATGCTTTTTTTTTTTTTTTTTTTTTTAAGATTTATCTACTTATTTGAAAGGCAGAGTTATAGAGAGGTAGAGAGAGAGAGGGAGAGAGAGCGGTCTTCCATCCATTGGTTCATTCCCCAAATGGCCACAATGACGGAATTGCACTGATGCGAAGCCAGGAACCAGGAGCTTCTTCTGGGTCTCCCATGTGAGTGCAGAGCCCAAGGATTTGGATCATCTTCTACTGTTTTCCCAGGCCATAGCAGAGAGCTGGATCAGAAGTGGAGCAGCCAGGACTCAAACCGGCACCTATTTGGTGCCTGTAGTAGGCAGCTTTCCTCACTATACCACACCATTGGCCCCTGTCTCCTCTTTCTTAGGGCTTCCTTATGAAAAGGACCCTTGAGTTAAGGTTTTTTGTTTTTTGTTTTGTTTTGTTTTGTTTTTAACCTAGAAAGCTTTTATTTAAGGTATACAAACTTCATGCATTTCATATATACAAATTTAGAAACATAGTGATTCTTCCCACCCAACCCTCTCACTGACATTCCCACCCTTCTTCTTCCTCCCTTTCCTATTCCCATTATTATTTTTGCTAAGATCTATTTTCAAATTCACTTTATACACATAAGATTAACACTATAGCGTTAATATAGGTAAAGAGTTCAACAAATAGTATAAACAGGGAAAAAAAAACTGTTCCTGAAAGAATGCTCCAATTTTCTTTTCTTTCTTTCTATTTTTTTTTTAAAGGTAGAGTTACATGGAGAGAGAGAGATACACAGAGGAAGAGAGAGCCCTTCCATCCACAGGTTCACTCCCTAAATGACTACAACACTCAGGGCTAGGCCAGACCAAAGCCAAGAGCTAAGAATTCCAGCCATCTCTCCTACAAAGCAGGCAGGAACCTGAGTACTTGGTCCATTTTCCACTGTTTCCCCATGCGCATTAGCAGGGAGATGGATTAGAAGTGGAGCAGCCAGGATTAGAACTGGCAACTATATGGATGCCAGCATCGGAGGTGGTAGTTTAACCTGCTACAGCACAATACTGTGAGAGAGAGAGAGAGAGAGAGAGAGAGAGAGAGAGAGAGAGAGAAGACGAAGATGTAGGAGGAGGAGGAAGAGGAGGGGGAGGGGGAGAGGGAGAAGGAGGAGAAGAAAAGAGAGAAAGTTAGAAAGGTCAAACAGGAAAAGAAAAAGCACAATTGTTTCTTCTAGGCTTTCAGGAAAAACTAGGAGTATGCAATGCGAACGTGCAAATGTGAATACTGTCGGCCTGGGTCTACCGCAGTCACCACACATGGTGAGTACATTTCACTTTCACCCAAGGTGAAGGTGTTTCAGTAGAAGGAAAACTCCCTTCAAAACACTTCCTCTCCAGAGAAAGAAAGCCTTTCTGATTTCCTTAATCATCTCCCTTTGTTCTCCCTAACTGCCCCAAGAGGAGGACACAGAAGACCAGAATCCCATTAGATTCCCTGGGGCAGACCTATTCGCTCACATTTGTAAAGCTCAGGTCCCTGAGGATGACCTAACCACTAATAGGATGAATTAGGTATCAGAATGGTGGGAGGCGGAGACATAGGGGTTATATATCCTACATGTGTATATGCTTCAGATGTGAAGGGGGTCTTCAAAAGTTCGTGGAAAATGCATACTGTGAATCAACTATGTATGGATTTCAAAAAAATTTTTGCACCAAAATAAGCCTATCTTTTGATTCCATTTTTTCAGCTTTCTGAAGTATGATTTTATAGTTGGTTTTTCTATTTTTACCCTTCTCAACCTCTATGTTATTTTCTGTAAGGTAACAAATATTTTCATCTTTTGCTATATTACTCTTTTAGCTGAAATGCCCTTTCTAGGGGAAAGAAAAAGTTGAGACAAAAATACATTCAAAGATATTACCTAGCACTTAGTCTCTTGAAAATGTACATATTAGTGCTTAGAAATATAACATATTTTTCAAAAAAGATTAGCTGCCTAATTACAGATTTCACACATAATCTGTCAATTGGCTAAATATGTGCTGACTGTCATTAAGCTGTTCTGTGAAAGATGGGTAGAGGGCTGGCCTGCTGCTCCTCAGAAGTACAAAGAACTGTCTTTTCAAAGAAAGAAAAATTAAGGGTAAAATTTCTATTCTCACTTTCCAGAGCAGCTAAAATAACCCACAATTCAACTTCCTTTGGAGCAACTAACTTATGATGGCAATTGATTTACTTTAAAAATACAGATTTACTGGCCTCCTTTCAGATGTATTAAATCAAAATCTGCAAGAACTGAATCTTGAAATTATATTTTTAACACCTTTCGCAGTGAATCTTCTGCCACAAGCATAGCATTTCTCCATGGGCAACCACAGAAACTTGGACAATACTCTCCAAGATCTGGCTCTGCCATTGGTCAACAATGTGCCCTCAGTCAAATCACCTCTGTAGATCTTAATGTCTCTATCTGTAAGGTGATACAGTTGGTTAAAATGATTTCTAAAATCTCTACCAAATCTATGTCCTGTCATGAGTCTTCTATTTTTTAAGATTTATTTTTATTTATTTGAAAGACAGAATTACAGAGAGAGGGAGGGAGAGGGAGAGGGAGAGGGAGAGGGAGAGCTAGAGAGAGAAAGAGAGAGGTCTTCAATCTGCTGGTTCACTCCCAAATGGGTATGATGTCTAGAACTGAGGCGATCCCAAGTCAGGGACCATCTTCCGTTGCTTGGAGTTGGATTAGAAGTGGTGCAGCCAGGGCTTGAACCAGTACCCATAAGGGATGCTGGTGCCACAGGCACCTACTATTCTGCTTCCCATTCCTACTTCCTAGTAATGCATACCCTAGGAAGCTACAGATAGTGGCTCAAGTATTTGTGTCCCTGTTACCCACATGGGAGATCTGGGTTGGGTTCCAGGCTCCTGGCTTTGGCCTGGCCCAAGCCTGGCTTCTGTGGGCATTTGGGTAGTGGTTGGGAGAGCTCTGTCTCCCCCCACCCCAAGTAAATGCTTATTTTAAAAAAGATTTTTTTTTTATTTATTTGAAAGACAGAGTTACTGAGAGAGGTAGAGACAGAGAGAGAGAGAGAGAGGGAGAGGTCTTCAATCCGTTGGCTCACTCCCCAAGTGGCCACAATGGACGGAGCTGAGTGGATCTGAAGCCATGAGCCAGGAGCTTCTTCTGGGTCTCCTGCGTAGGTGTAGGGACCCAAGGACTTGGACCACCTTCTGATGCCTTCCCAGGTGCATTGGCAGGGAGCTAGATCAGAAGTGAAGCAGCAAAACTCAAACTGGTACCTATACAGGATTCTGGTGCTGCAGGCCTGGGCTTTAACCCACTGCACCACAGTGCCAGCCCCATAAATGAATATTTTTAAAAATAATTTCTTTGGATGGGTCTTGTGGCACAGTGGTTTAAGTTGCCACTTAGGAGACCAGCATCCCACATGGGAGTACCACTTCTCATTCAACTTTCTGCTAATGTACCTGGAAGACAGCTGATGGTAATGCAAGTACTGGAGTTCCTATCACCCTTGTGGTAGACTCAGATGAAGTTTGAGACTCCTGGCTTTGGCCTGGCCCAGTCCTGACTATTGCAGGCTTTTTTTTTTTTTTTTTTTGAAAGCTTTTATTTAATAAGTATAAATTTCATAGGTACAGCTTTTGGAATATAGCAGTTCTTCCTCTTATACCTGCCCTCCCATACCCCAAACTGCCCCACCTCCTACTCCCTCTCCCATCTCATTCTTCATTAAGATTCATTTTTAATTATCTTGATATACAGAAGATCAACTCTATTCTAAGTAAAAATCTCAACAGTTTGCACCCACACAGACACACAAAGTACTGTTTGAAGACTGTTAATTCTCATAATACAACACATTAGTGACAGAGATCCTACCTGGGAGCAAGTACACAGTGACTCCTGTTGTTGATTTAACAATTGACACTCTTATTTATGACATCAGTGATTACAACTGCAGGCTTTTGTGGAATGAACCAGCAGATGGAAGATCTCTCTTGCTGTCTCTGTCTCTCCCTCTCTGGCTACTTTTATTTTTTTAAATTATTTATTTATTTGGAAGTCAGAGTTACACTGAGAGAGAAGGAGAGACAGAGAAAGAAAGAGAGAGGTCTTCCATCTGCTGGTTTACTCCCCAGATGGCCACATGGCCGGAGCTATGCCGATCCGAAGCCAGGAGCTTCTTCTGGGTCTCCCATGCGGGTGCAGGGGCCCAAAGACTTGGGCCATCTTCTACTGCTTTCCCAGGCCATAGCAGAGAGCTGGATAGGAAGTGGAGCAGCTGGGTCTCGAACTGGCGTCCCTATGGAATGCTGGTGCTCTAGGCCACAGCGTTAACCCGCTGTGCCACAGGACCCGTCCCAACACTGTTCTTTTCAAGCTGAGATCACCTTATCACAGATTTAGGATTTTCTCATCTTCTATGCTCTGAGTGTAGGCAATCAGAGGACTAGTTTACTTCTGATTTATCCTCATGCTGAATGTGTATCCTCAAGCTTCCCAGTGGGAATTGAGTAGTGGTTTAATAAGGTTCTCCCTACTTCCATGAGATTCTCAAAGTTTTAGCTTGGGCTTTCAGATGATTTTTCTTTTTTAAAATCCAGATTTTTGTCATGTGTATTTGTGGTTTACAACATAATGTTATGGGATACATACAGATAGTAAGATGAAGTTACTGTGGTCAAACAGATCAACACATTTATCATTTTTGGTAGTAAGATTAGCTAAAATCCACTTAAGTAACAAAAATTCTCTATAATACAGTATCTTGTAAAATAGATTTCTAGACTTACTCTTCCTACATGCTATTTGTTCCTCAGACTTTTCTTAATGGGAAAAAATGCCTTTATGTTACAAAACAGCCTCTACCATTAGGTTTAGCTCATCTTCTCCAAAATTTTATTTTAACACTTATTCATTCTTGTTAGATGATTGATATAATAAGTGGCACAATCTGAAGTGGGCTATTTTACTTCTGATTTATCCTCATGCTGAATGCTGTTGCCTATATTTTCATGCTCTCTCCAAAGTTTGTTCTTTATGTAAATTTTTTCACATATTCCAAAATAAATTTAAGATACTTTTAGTCACCTATATCTTAATGACTATCCTATTACATTTAAGCAAGTATATCTAGTTAATGTTATTTTGCAGTAAACAATGTTAACCAGAAGTGGAATGAGTAAATGATATAGTAAACTTTGGCGTTAGACAGATGTGTTTGAATCTTAACTTCGTTTTCTTGCTGCTTGAGAACTTGAGTTGCTAATCCTTACTGAACTGCAGCTTTACCTTTTATAAGGATAAATGAGGCCAGTTTGCCACACTCCTACTTGGCACTTCTGTTATCGAAGTCTATTTCACTTTCTTTGTGTTCTGAAGCATTCTCAAAAATTCTTTCAGAGCAGGAGCCTTATCTACCACAAATACTATAGATCATTTCTCTTTTACAATTTAAAATAACCTTATTGGTTGGTGGTGCAGCCTAATGAATTAGTTAAAAAAAAAAAAGAAGAAGTAAAAATGTCCTCTATACCAACAGAAATACCAGCAATTCAAATTGGATTAAATCTCTCTCTCTCTCTCTCTCTCTAAGAGATTTAATTATTTATTTTGAAAGAGTTGCAGGGAGAGAAAGAAAGGGAAACACAGGGAGAGGTCTTTCATCCTCTGGTTCACTCCCAAATGGCCAAATGGCTGGGGCTGGGCCAGACGGAAGCCAGGAGCCAGGAACTTCCTCCAGGTTTCTCACTTAGGTACAGGGGACCAAGCACTTGGGCCCCTTCCTGCTGCTTTCTCAGGCACATTAGCAGAGAGCTGGATTGGAAGTGGAACAGCTGGGACATGAAACAGTGCCCAAATGGGATTCTGGCATTGCAGGTGGTGGCTTTACCCACTACACCACAGTATTAATTCTCTTTGGAAATTAACTTGTTTATTTTAAAAACCAGTCTTTGATTAACATATCATTTGGTGAATTTTACAGTAACTGTTGCTTAAAACTAGCAGAAAATGTTATTCCTGTGGTGATACAGGTTTTGTTTGAAAAGGAATAGAAAAATCAAATGCCCTCTTTCTGGAGCTTCCTGAAGCAGAGACGACATAGCATCCATTTGTGTAGAAAAGCTAAACATTTGGATAGAGTTAAAATGCGAGGAAGGAGCTCAGTTTCAGGAGGAAAAATCAGTTTCTACTTTGTCTTCTTTAGGTACAATTTCTCCACAACAAAAGAACTGCTAAAAATTCTTGGAAACACTATTTCTGACTGAGGAACTGAGGTTCATCTGAGTGAGACAGTATCATTGATCATTAAATGAAACACTTTTTTAGTCATGTTTACTATATCTTTTCACACTTATACCTTTATCCACTTTATGACTCTGACTCTAGAGACCTGAAGAAGATACATATGTATTTTATTAAAGATTTACTTTATTTATTTGAAAGACATAGTTACAGAGAGACGTAAAGACAGAGAGAGGTCTTCTATCTGATGGTTCACTCCCCAGATGGCCGCAATGGCCGGAGCTGCACCGATCCAAAACTAGGAGCCAGGAGTTTCTTCCGGGTCTCCCACATGCATGCAGGGGCCCAAGGACTTGGGCCATCTTCCACTGCTATCCTGGGCCATAGCAGAGAGCTGGATGGGAAAGCAGCAGCCAGGACTCTAACCGGTGCCCATATGGGATGCCAGTGCTTCAGGCCAGGGCTTTAACCCATTGAGCCACAGCACTGGCCCTGATACATATGTATTTTAATTTTAAAAGTTTATTTTTTTTTTATTCAGGAGCAGGGTGGCACAGAGATCTTCCACCTGCTGGGAATTGTTATACTAACTCAAACCTGCATTACTAGGAAGCACTTACCAAAAAACTTCAGAAATCTGTAATTTTTAATTTTTCTGTGATTGGATCACAGATAGGGCTTCAATAAAATCAGTTATCACAGCATTTCATATTTATATATATTTAGATAGACTATGAAATAGTAAAGCCAGATTGGCAATTACATATCCATGAGAATATTGAAGAAGATAGATCTGATAATTTAAATATTGACCTCAGTTTCTTTGTTTTTAATTTTTTAAAATATTTTATTCATTTATTTGAGAGTTACAGAGTTATAGAGAGAGGGAGAGACAGAAATTTTTTCCATCTGCTTGGTCACTCACCAAATGGCCACAACAGCTGGAGCTGGGCCAATCAAACCCAGGAGCCAGGAGCTTCTTCCAGGCCCCCCAAGTGGGAAAAGGGCCCACGCCATCATCCTCTGCTTTCCCAGGCCATAGCAGAGAGTTGGATCGCAAGAGGAGCAGCTGGGACATGAACTGATGCCCGTACTGGATGCCGGCACTGCAGGCTGAGGCTTAGTCTACTACATCACAGCACTAGATCCTGTTCTCAATTTTTGATTTTATTTTGTTTTGTCTTGTCAATTATTAGATATCAAAAAAAGATAAGAGTTGAAGTAGAGAATTACTGTAAAACAGACCAAAGGACCAAAACCCACAGTAGACCACATTGAAGTGAATAATTGGGGGGAATATGTTCATTTCTTTTTAATTCCCACAGTATCAGTGCAATTCCATAGGATGTCTGGCCACCTTGAAAAGCGAGCTTAGTGATTGGCTGGGCAGAGATATAAGTAGGCTTCCTGGCAACATGGGTCCGCTGGAATATCTCTTGGAACCCCATTCAGCACAGAGCTAGCTACTCTTTGGCAATCAGCAATTGGCAGAAGCAGCTCCACCCAACGTGTCACTGTTCCAGCGAGCAGAAACAGGATTCTCCCTCGGTGAGCTCCTCTAGTTGTTAGATATGCTTCTTGCTGTTGTTGTTTTGGATCCTTCGAAATTGTGTTTCTATGCTAAAAATGACCACTGATTATTTTAGTGTTCGAATGGGATGGGCTAGACTTGTGTTCTGAAAAACTTAGGCAGCTGCCAGCATACTCTGAAACTCAACAACCTGAGATAGGTGATTCAGCCAAACAAAGCTGCTGGGAAACCAAAACAGTAGACATGGACTTCAAATATCTATATGGCAACACTGTTTTGACTAGCATCAACTGCTGTGATACACATTGACACATATTATCTAATTAATCATTAAAATTTATTTATTTTTATTTTATTTTTATAAATTGATTTTTTCCTTTTTTTTTTTAAAGATGTATTTATTTATTTGAGAGGTAGATTTAGAGGCACACCAAGAAAGAGAGAAAGAGAAAGATCTTCCATCTGCTGGTTCACTCCCAAAATGACTGAAATGGCAGAAGCTATGCCTATCTGAAGCCAGGAGTTTCCTCTGGGTCTCTGATGTGAGTTCAGGGGCTCACACACTTGAGTCATCTAATAATGCTTTCCCAGGACATGAACTGGCGCCCATATGGGATGCCAGGGCTATAGGTGTAGGCTTAACCTGCTATGCCACAAAGCACTAGCCTCATTGATTGATTATTTGAGACATAGAGAGACAAAGAGTTCTCATCTACAGTTCACTCCTGAAATGCCCAGAATGGCAAGTGAGTCAAAGCCAGGATCTGGGAATGTAATTCAGGTCTCCCACACGGGTGGCACACAGCCAACCATTCAAGCTGTCAGTATAGTCTCCCAGAGTCTGCATTTGGAGTTTGGAATTAGGACCTGGAGTCAGAGGTCAAACCCAGGCACTCTGGTATGATATGTGGGCTTCCCAAACTGCAGGTCAAATGCCCTCCACTACATATATTATCTAACTTACCGTTACAACAAAATATGGCTAGAGAGTTACTGAAGTCTAGTGATTTAGAGATGAAACTATTCTAAAACCATTTGTGTTCAAAGCTTGGCTCTACTGATTTGTACTTGTGTGACCTTGGGCAGTAATATGATACTAGGTGCCTTAGTTTCTTCATCTGTACATTGGGTAACTCCTATAAGGTAGTTGTGATGAGTATTCTTAGCAAAGAATCTAGTACATGGTAAACACTAAAAATATAGGATCAGAACTGTTATCCTGATTTGGCAGACAAAGATAGATTCAAAGTGTTAACAGGTTCAAAACAATTACCTATCTTGCCCAAATTCACATAGCTGCAATGTGGGAGAGCAGATATTTGAAATCAGTTTTATTCTAGAGTCCTTGCACTTAACAACTACATTATTATCTTCATTACTATTGCTCTCATTATTATTATCTGTAATTAATGATCTCAGCAGCAAGCCAAAGGAAATCCTTGCCAGGCATACAATGTGGGGTGTGTACACAAGGCCATAGAGAATTATTTTTAGTCCCAGTAACAAACAGGAAGAAAAACCACCATCAGTAGAGGAACTTTGACTACAAAGTTATTGAGAACTATGACTGACACAAAGATTAACCACCCACTATTTCACCATGGGAGTAGGTAATTAAAATAGATTCAGATAAAATTTATTTTTTACAAAAAATATTCACTAGAGTAAAATCATTAACATGCTAAGAATAACAAAACAAAAATTTAAATGTTTAGCTTGAAACTCTTAAAGCAAGGCCTTTTGCCATTTAGTATATTTTTGAATAGGCTTAAAAGACACAATATCCTGGGATTTGTGTACAATATTTAGGATGTGTATATTTAAGTGTGTTTTTCTGACACAAGACATATAATTGTGATTCAATTCTCATAGGTATTGCGACCCCCCAAAATGTTAAAGACCATTGATTTAAATTAAAGGCTCTTTTCTGATCCAGTTACAATGTTGCTTACCTAGAAAACCTCATGAGCATCTGGCTCAAATGAGGTGTCCTATTCCTTTCTCTGCTTCCTGTCATTACTATTGTCTCTGGTCTTTCGAGAGAAGTAAAATCATCAACATAATGCTTTATATGTGATAAGTAATTCATGTCAGTTAAATCTACACTTAAATGCAGTAAAGATATAGTTCAGAAGTCAGTTAACTACAGCCTGCACTTGTTTTTGTAAAGAAAGCTTTATAGGAACATAGCCAAACTCATTAAATTGAATATTGTTATACCTAATTTCTTGATGGAAGGGCAGAGTCGAGTAGCTGTGACAGAATGTATTGGCCTCTGTCCATCAACTGATGACTAGATAAAAAAATTGTGGTGTACATATATATATGTATATGTATGTATACATATACTGTGTATACCACATGTGTAATATAAATGTACAATACCATGTACAATATAAAAATTGTGGTGTACATATATATATATATGAGAAGCTTGCAGGCTTCTCAATAGGTTTGTCATGGACAAGATCTATGAAGGCCAAGTATACACGCATGTATATGTATATATACACATATATACTATATATGTATACATATATATAATGGGATACAACTCAACTGTAAAAAAAAATGAAATCCTGTATTTTGCAACAAAATTGATGTAACTGGAAGCCATCACACTTTGTGAAGTCAGCCAATCCCAAAACGACAGATACCATATGTTTTCCTTGATTTATGGTAACCAATAGAGTACCAAAAATGTAATGTATAGGAGTGATGTTGACATTTTGAGCTTTGATGATTGTTTGCAGCCCTTGTCTCTACTGTTGAGGAACAAGGGTTTTTTCCTTACTATTTGTTGAACTCTTTACATAGTATAGGATTAATCTCATGAATATAAAGTAGACTGAAAGTAGATAATTGTAAAAATTAAGAGAGAATAAGAGGGGAAGGAGGATGAAGTGTAGGAACACGGCTGGGAGGGAGGGTGGGGTGGGAAATATCACTACGTTTCTAAATCTGGAAATATGAATTACATGAAATTTGTTTACCTTAAATAAAAAATTAAATTAAAAAAGCACAAAGAAGGTGAAAATAAATCATTTTCCTTTAAAAAAATAATGCAATGGCCTCAAAGTTCGTAATATTTACTATCTTATCCTTTACAGGAAAAATTTACTCATGCATGATGTAACTGAAAGAAACTAAATAAACTGAAAATATGTCATTGTAAAAATTACAATGAATAAGAAAGGAAGAATAAGAAAGAAAGTAATACTGTGCTCCTAAATCTGTATATGTGAAATACATGAAATTTGTTCTCATTATATATATAAATAATTAGAAAGAACCTTGGAGTTATAGTCAGGATGAACTTGTGGTCTGTACCACAACTACCTCTATAACCTTGCACAAGACACTTCATTGGTGAATATTCTACTTTTATGTATAAAGTGGATACAACTGTATACAAGTTTTCCCTCTTCATAGCTATTACCAAGATCAAATGCAATAATATATGGAAAAGTAAGATATACATTATTAGTTTTATCAGTAGTAAAACAATCACCCCTGAATTACCTACATGAGGGAAACAGATTATTTCTTAGAAGGCAATAAAAAAAAATTCATGTAACACTTTTTCCCCCCTGTATGCTGCTGGACCTGCAGGTCTGTGTTGAGCCACAGTAGCAGGTGTCGCTGTTCTGCAGGATGGGGTTTGTTAAAGTTGTTAAGAACAAGGCCTACTTTAAGAGATACCAAGTGAAGTTTAGAAGATGGTGAGAGGGTAAAACTGATTACTGTGCTCAGAAACGTTTGGTGATCCAGAATAAAAATAAGTACAACACACCCAAATATGGAATGATAGTTCGTGTAACTACCAGAGATATCATTTGTCAGATTGCTTATGCCTATTTAGAAGGGGATATGATAGCCTGTGTAGCTTATGCACACGAACTACCAAAGTATGATGTGAAAGTTGGCCTGACCAATTGTGCTGCAGCATATTGTACTGGCCTGCTGCTGGCTCACAGGCTTCTCAATAGGTTTGGCATGGACAAGATTTATGAAGGCCAAGTGGAGGTGACTGGAGATAAATACAATGTGGAGAGCATTGATGGTCAACCTGGTGCCTTCACCTGCTATTTGGAAGCAGGCCTTGCCAGAACTACTACTGGCAATAAAGTGTTTGGAGCCGTGAAGGGAGTTGTGGATGGAGACTTGTTCATCCCTCACAGTACCAAAGGGCTCCCTGGTTATGATTCTGAAAGCCAGGAGTTTAATGCAGAAGTACATCAGAAGCACATTATGCGGCAGAATGTTGCAGATAATATGCGTTACCTAATGGAAGAAGATGAAGGTGCTTACAAGAAACAATGCTCTCAGTACATAAAGAACAATGTGACTCCAGACATGATGGAGGAGATGTATAAGAAAGCCCACGCGGCTATACAAGAGAATCCAGTGTATGAGAAGTAGCCCTTAAGAGAGAAGTTAAGAAGAGGAGGAACTGTCCCAAAATGTCCCTTGCCCAGAAGAAAGATCAGGTAGCTTAAAAGAAAGCAAGCTTCCTCAGAGCTCAGGAGTGGGCTGCTGAGAGCTAAGCCAAACACTTTTCTATGAATATTTTTTCTGATAAAAACAATAAACTTATTGACCAAGAAAAAAAAGAAAGCATGTAACAACACTAAACACAACAATTGTTACAAAATGCTACTCTGAGGAATTTGCAACACAAGGCAACAAATATTGGGTGCTGATTTGTAGGGAGGAAACACAAATATTTCCTGAATAAATTGCCAAAGGAAATAATGAATACAAATAACAAACTCCACTCACATTTTGTCATTCAGATGCCTGTTGAGGTGAGTCTTTGCCCTTGATTTCTGGCTTTGTTGTTCATGGCAAGGGAGAGAAGCAAAGACTGAAACAGCAAGGATTATGCAATGTGAGCTCTGTATTATTTAGATTTGGAAACTTCTCAGCTTCTGAATTTTAAAAAGTATCTTGTATTTGTTAGTACATTTGATACATGCTTTAAAATTAAATTGCAAGTGGAATCGCTTGTGTATCAATTTACTTGAAGTAAGGAAATTATTTATCCATTATTTCATACATTCACCTAAAGTTGAAGATTCAGCATTTCCTAGAAAAGTTAAATATTATTTGTCCTTTCTTTTTCTTTTTTTTTTGAGTGATGAATATTTTTTAAATTTTATTTTAATTCTAATTAGTTTTTAGCAGATTAAATGTGCTTTGTTGATACAATTCTAAGAACATAATGATATTTTCTTCCTCCCTCTCCCTCCACCCTCTTTCTTGCTCCCTTTCTTTCTTTTTTGTTTTTTTTTGATAACATATTTTAAATTTACATTATTGTAAAAAGGCTTACTACTTTAGCACTTCACTGAATAAGAAGTTTAATAAGTAAAAAGCAAGAAAGATGCTACTTTAGCAGGAATGTAGACAATGGCTGTAAACAATAATTGAATGGAAAAATGACCATCATATCCATATATAATGAATTTTAAAGTAATCATAGATATTAAATATATAATAGTATAACATTCTTAACCATTGGTTTCACAAAGGTATAAAACAAGGTTTTCCAAAACAATATTTTCAGCAATACTGATATGTAGACATTTATTTGTTTTTTTTTTTCTTTTTGAAATTTTAACTCCCACATATAAGGGAGAACATGCAGTATTGTCTTTCTGTGTCCAGCTTGTTTCACTCAGCAAGATGTTGTCCTTTCTTTTTCCACATTTCAAATATTAGTAGAAAAATTGAACACAATCGTTTCTCTCTCTGATGAATTATAGAATCCCATATTCATTAAGATTCACTGAAATTAGTATTTATTGTTTCTAAGTTATTATTTATATCAGTAATATTTGGCTTGCAACCCAATAATTCTTTCAGTCAATTTCTTCTTCACATGTTAGATTAGGGGTACAAGGAGAGAGAAAGAGGCAATCTCTGTCAACTAAGAGAGTAATCAACTAGTTGACAAGAAACATGCAGATTCAAATTTTCTGAAACAACCTGTCACAACATGAGTTAGATAGTAACAATATTTTCTGTGTGATGAGATTAGACTGAATATTTTTGACCAACAATTTCTAGCTTACTATAGAAAGAATTCCACTAAAGTATATTGAAAAGAGATATACTGAGTCTGGATCCTGGATCTATTCTGAAAAATTTACTTATAAATAGATAATCATAAGTACCAAAGAATTAAAGAAAGGGTGGGAGAATCACTCTCCAGAAAATGACTAGTGTTGGGTCAGCACTGGAGGCACAGAACGAGAACCAATGGCTTCAGTGTTGAACAAGTGTCAATGATTTATTCTGTTCTCATATTACTCCACTCTTTACGTGAACTCTGGAGACTATGTAAGTCTGGCCTTGGTTTTATGTCTATCTCTTGACTAGTGGCAAGGCAGAGCACTTTGATCATTCATACACCCTCTCTAAAGCTGCAGCCAAAAGGGGACAGCTAGTTACCAAAGGAAGTCAGGATTCTCTTGACAAAATAAAGGGATATGGACCCTGGGAGGCCAAAGCAATTACAAATACAATCATATCTTCCTCTTCAGGTTGTTAAACATATTAGAGAAGTCTATATATTTTAAATATATTCACTTAAAAATAGTAGCTGAAGAGCAGCTCAATCAAGCCTCTTTTACTTGTAAAGACATAAAAAAAAAAAAAAAGAGACTGATTTTTCCCTTTAGCTTAAAGCATAGCTAAATTCTGTTGTTCAAAACAGAAACTGCCTCAATATTTCTAGGAAGGCACTGCTTATCATCAACCACGTTGTCCCCATTCCCAAAGACCTATAGTTTGTACAACTAGAACTTAGGAGAACCACACCACTTCTGCAAGAGTACAGCTTTTGAGAAACCCAGAGTACTGAATCCCCTACTGCTTACATGCTTCTGCACTCATTTACAGATAGGAAGCACCCCCAAACGCCTGGAAAGGAAAAAAGGGTTGTAGGAACCTGGGAAAGAATTCTGCAAGACAAAACTATTTATTATATATTGTTGAACTGGGAAGTTGAGTTCACATAAACAAGGTGTTGTAAGTGCAGATAGAAACAGCAAGAACACTTGCAGGCCTGTAAATTAGAAATTATACACTTCTCCATCAGTTTATAGTGTCAGAGAATCAGCCAGTGAGGATAGAAAAAGAAGTGAGAGTTATCACAAACTTGGATTGAGAAAACATTAGCCAGTCTGAACTCCAGATACAGGTCAAGAAAAGTGATATGACCAACACCAAAGAGAAAGCGAGTGAAATTCATACTACTCCATTTCTTTTGAATTTACTGGGTCTCGGAAGCTCCTCTCTTCTTAACACACAAATAAAAAGAGATCTGTTTCAAACCTAAAACTAGGTGACATTGTTTTTAGGATTAGTATGCTGGTGCATTAAAAGTACTTTCTGAGAAAGGCAGAGAAGATGTAGGGTACAAAGAGGAAACAGAGGCAGCATGTACCTCTGAAAATCTCTTGAAGGAACCCTAGGACATTTCAGAAAATTGTTTGCCATGCAGAGAAAATTCTGTATCTTAGAGAAGCCAGCATTCGTGCCTTTTAATGCTATCTGTCTTCTGACTCTGACCCCTCTGTTCAATCTTGCCATGGTTTCTCGGCTGGTACTTTAGGGCCCCTGCTTTACCCGTTTCCAGCCATTCTTACACCAGGCTCTGTGTAGGATTTTATTGGGTTGACTACAGGCACCCCTCAAGTGGTTCCATATGCCAACCCTGGCTTTACTACCCCTTTCCACTGATCCTTTACTCAGAGTTCCAAGTCTTTTCAGACTTTTAATCTGGCTTCCCGTGGCTTTCCCCCTTTGGCTTCTGGTGGCCTAATAGCCTTTCTTCCCCCTGTGGTTCTATTTCATAGCCCTGCTCAAAAGCAGATGCTCTGGCTCCTTCCACAATGAACACTGCCAGTTTCATGGCATTTTCTTGCTGCTTTTGGCTGTAACTCTCAACTTTCCAAGGCCCGATTGTAAGACACCATGTGGGACAGACTCAAGAGGAGGGATTTGGTGGGTGGGGGTAGGGGATAATGTGTAGAAGACGTGAAATGAGTCTGAATTTATTGTCAAGGCGTAAGTAGCATTTCTCTATCAGCATCGTTTTTTAGCACAAATCAGATGTCAATTGACTAACTGAACACTTTTCCTGTGGAATGGGAAGGATGTTTATCAGTGAAGTCTGTAACTTGAGTGCCTGTTTTTGGCAGATATTCTGTCTTTAATCTTTGCTTTTGTATGTCCTCTGTGTACCTCCCTGTAGAAAGGCAATCTGCCATCTCTGCGCACTTCACCTTTCAGTTGTTTCCCACTGCCTCTGCAATGCCCATGTTGTGTTCTTGATTTTCCATTTAAAATATGGACCAATTTGCTGTTAATCTAGGATACACTTTCATTATGCCCCTTTCCATGTCCTCTCTTCTTTGTACCCTCCTCATATAGGCAATTGATTCTTTCATAGAAGGCAATATGGGCTAGAGGGTGGGTCATTAGAAAATTAAAAAAAATACACATTAGATGTTCATGTCAAATTTGCAAAATGATGATAATGACCCACTGACTCTTCCCAGTGAAGCAAAATGGAGTGAATGGACATCACACACAATGGGGAGCATGAAGATGGCAAGTGGTGGTCTGACTTCATGCTGCCAGGTGTTCCCCTCTTCTGAGCTGCATCACTATACCAGTGGTTCTCAAGTAGGGACTATTTGCCTCTCAAAAGTTATTTGGCAGACTGGAGACATTCTGATCTGTTATAGCTGGAGGGAACATGTTACAGCATCTAGAGACAAGGAATACTGCTAAACACCCTACAATGGATAGGACAGTTCCCCATAACAGTTATCTGACCACAAATGTCAAAAGTGGCAGAGTTGACATATGCTCCATACCTCTGTTTCCACACAGCTGGGATTAGATGTGGGAGGTTTTAACCAGGAGACTCCTGCTGGTACCTTGAGGGACTTCTTCCCCACCTCTTGAAGCCTGAAAAGGAAAATTCTAAAAGGAATTCTAAAAGTCAATTCTGAAAAGGAAAAAAAGTATATTATGTAATTCTAGAGTGCTATGGTATATACCTGGATGTATTTTTGTATTATTTCCTGGAGAGTACAATGGTACCTCTTGGCTTCCCAGAGTCAAAAATGTCTCCCTCATTGGATTCCATCTCAGATCCAAACTGGAAGGTGCTGATTTGGATACTGCTTGAGTGTGTTCCCCAAAGTTTCAGGTGTTAGAAGCTTGATCCCCTATGCAATGGTATTGAGAGTCGGTGGATCTTTAAGAGATAGGGCTTGGCCGGCGCCGCGGCTCACTAAGCTAATCCTCCGCCTGCGGCACTAGCACACCGGGTTCTAGTCCTGGTCAGGGCACCGGATTCTGTCCCGGTTGCCCCTCTTCCAGGCCAGCTCTCTGCTGTGGCCCAGGAATGCAGTGGAGGATGGCCCAAGTGCTTGGGCTCTGCACCCGCATGGGAGACCAGAAGAAGCACCTGGCTCCTGGCATCGGATCAGCAGCACAGTGTGCCAGCCGCAGCGCGTTGGTTGCGGCGGCCATTGGAGGGTGAACCAATGGCAAAGGAAGACCTTTCTCTCTGTCTCTCTCTCTCTCTCACTGTCCACTCTGCCCGTGGGGGGGAGGGGAACAGATGAAACAGATGGGGCCTACAGGAAGATACTTATGTCTCGGCGGTGCCACCCTTATGTACTTCACACAGGACCAGGTTAGTTCTTGCGAGTGGATTGTTATAAAGCAGCGCCACCCAACAAATTTAGCCCCTTCTGCACATGGCTATTTTCCTTTCCACTTTGTGGTCATATTGTGTGATGCAACACTTGGGACCTTGACCAGACACCAGTGCCATATGTTGAACTTTTCAGGCACAAGAATTTGTGAACCAAGTGGACCTCTCTATAAAATACCCAAACTCAGGCATTTTGCTACAGTATTTTCTGGGCTAAAGACAGAAAGAAAAAAATGATATAGGGAAACATACCAGCACATCTTGTAAATATTGTGGGTTTGGTTCCAGACCACTGCAATAAAGCAAATATCACAATAAAGTGAGTCAGACAAATGTTTTGGTTTCTCGGTGCAATAAAATATCTATTAAGTGTGCAATAGCATTATATCTTAAAAAATGGGCATATTTTAATTTAAAAACACTGGTAAAACATGCTAAGGATCATCTGAGCTGTTGGAAAAATGGCACCAATAGATTTGCTAAGGGCAGGCAGCCACAACCTTCAATATGTACAAAAAGCATTAACTGCAAAGTGCAACACAGTAAAGCATAATAAAATGGGGAATGCCTGTGTTTTATCATTTCTTTGGTGCTCCACCCTATACTCTCTCCCACAGCTCCTTTCCTCTGCTCCCACACTGTATACCTCATTCTCATTTCATCTTCACCTCTGGTCATTATTTCCTTTTAAAATTATTAATTTACTTGAGAGGGAAAGGAATAGGGCAAGAAATCGCCATCTGCTGGTTCACTCCCCAAATGCCAGGAGCTGGGGACTCAATTCAGATTTATCCCATGTGAGTGGCAGGTTTCCAACCACTTTTATCCTCACCTGCTGCCTTGAAGGATGCACGTTCCCAGGAATTACAAGCAGAGCTGCGACTCAAACACAGTCACTCAATATGGGATGTAGGCATTTTTGTGGATGCCCCAAGCAGAATCTTAACCACTAGGCCAAATGTTAGTTCCAAGCCATTGTTTTCCAATATTATGTTTTTCTTTCTTTTTTTAAAAATAAGATACAGTAAATTATATTTTTTTCTTTAAGATTTATTTTACTTATTTGAAAGGCAGAGTTAGAGAGAGAGAGAGAGAGAGAGAGATCTTCCATTTGCTGGTTCACTTCCCAAATGGCTGCAATGGCCAGGGCTGGGCTAGGTGGAAGGCAAGAGCCAGGAGCTTCATCTGAGTCTCCCATGTGGGTGCAGGGGCCAAAGTCTTGGGCCTTCTTTCTCTGCTTTCCCAGGCACATTAACAGGGAGCTGGATTGGAAGTGGAGCAGCTGGGACTCAAACCAGTGCCCACATGGGACACCAGTGTTGCAGGTGGCAGCTTAACTCATTATGTCACAAAGCAAATAGAACCTGTCTCTGAGATTGAAAAGGGAGGAAAGCTTTTTTTTTAAAAAAAAAACAAACCATTTATTTATTTATTTGAAAGTCAGAGTTACACACACAGAGAGAGAGAGGAGAGGCAGAGAGAGAGGGAGAGAGGTCTCCCATCCAATGGTTCACTCCCCAACTGGCTGCAATGGCAGGCGCTGCGCTGATCTGAAGCCAGGAGCCAGGAGCTAGGAGCCAGGAGCCAGGAGCCTTCCTCCCCAACCCCGAGTCTCCCACGTGGGTGCAGGGGCCCAAGGACTTGGGCCATCTTCCATTGCTTTCTCAGGCCACAGCAGAGAGCTGGATAGGAAGTGGAACAGCCGGGACTAGAACCGGCACCCATATGGGATGCCCGCACTTCAGGCTAGGGCGTTAACCCGCTGCGCCACAGCACCTGCCCCGGGAGGAAAGCTTTTAAGGAGACAACTTATGCCACTTTGAGCAATATAACCAGTTATGTCAGGTACAGAAGTTCATAGGCAATATGTTGTAAGTATCAATATAATTTCATTGTATTGATATTTGGAATACAATGGTCAGCATTTTACTCTTATCATTTCAGTTTTTTAATTATGTAAACTGTAAAGATTAGGAGACATGATATTTATGAATCTTTTTAAAACCTAGATAAAAGGGGGCTACTTAGAAAAGTGGTTTTGTGATTATTTTTATGATTTCTGCAAGTAGGCCTGAGTTTTGATGATCTGGCCCCCGGGGAGGCGGTCGTGTGCATTTGTTTTCAGTGAGCGGAGGTCTGCTTCATAGGCTGCCCTACTTACTGACAGATGACTGAAAAAATCACAAGGTGGCAGGTTCTGTTGCAGTTAGCACTCGGCTGGGTTTGATGACATGGAACGAGGGCTGCACACTGAGCTCATGTGTTCTCTGGAATTTGCTTTTCCTTTGTTTGCTTAATTCAAATAAGTTACTATTTTCTAAAAAAAATTACATATTTTAATTTATTAGAAAATCAAAGAGGTGTGTGTGTGTCTGTGTGTGTTTTAGAGAGAGAAAAAGAATCTCTTCCATCTGCTGGTTCACTCCCCAAAATGTTCTTAATTACTTGGGGTGGGCAGGAGCTGGGAATTTAATTCAGGTCTCTACGTGGGTGACAGGGACTCAAGTACTTGAGCCACCAGTGTCTGTCTCTCAGCATGAGAATTAGCAGGAAGCTGGACCCAAGAGCAGAACAGAGACTCCAATCCAGATATTCCAATATGGGATTCAGGTATTCCAAGCTTCATCTTAATTGCTATGCTAAACATCTACTCCTGGATCTCCTACTTTAGTAATTATGATAACAATGTTGTGGAGCTGAAAACGTATATGTGTGTATTTTAGCTTGAAATTACCATCTTAACATTCAAAACCGGGCATAAGCAAAGAGACTCTGACTTAAGGATACGTTTGTTGGAGAATTCTGTGCCCTAGGACACATATTTCATTCTCCTCCCCTAGCAAACTCTGCTCATCCCCAATGTGATTGTGTAGCCAGGTGTGTTAACACTTAACACACACCAGAGGAACCAAATCAATCCCTATAAGTGATTGAGAAAACCATGAAATTGATTTACATGTATAGAAGCTGTGCAGTTTAGGGTCATTGTTTCACTTTGTTTTTATGGCTCAAGGTAAATCTCTTCTCTCTTGATCAATAATAACTGAAATGAAAAAGCGTAGAATAATGAAAACACTACTGGATGGGTAGCTGAGAAAGGTCTTCCTGCTTCTCCTTTCCTACCTTTGTGACCTGGGATGAGCTCTATCAACTTGTGAGGAAGACAGCCTCAAAAACTTCTTTGGTGCTTTGTATACCCCAAATTTAAAAATCTATTACTTTCAACTGTAGTTGAAACACAAACTTCTAGGAATAAGACAAATAGTTATAATGACTTTTTGAGTAGGAGAAAAAACTTGAAAACCATCCATTATGTAATGTATTTAATTTGTAGACATAAAAATATCCCAAACCTTGAGATAACTGGTGTTCATCTATTTCCACATGCTCTATACCCATATTCTGTTATGACATAGTTTGAAACTATTTGCCATGTTTCCACCAATGACAATTTACAGAAGAGAGTGCTTTCTAGAATTTACTCATTTTGATTATAAAAATAAATTATTTCATTTTATAAAATGAGGGGAAAATAATGTGAAGTTTACATCAGAAACTTCAAAGTCTAATGGAAGAAGAAGGCAGGATGTGGCTCTATTTGTTTAAAACTGTTTAACTTTTTAGGTCCAAGAAGTGATATGAATACCAAAAGAAATGATTTCCAGGAGGAAGAGAAACTTTTGAAGGTTGGCCTAATAAAATAAAACTACACATTAGTGCAACTGAATTCAAAGATGATTCCAGTGCCGCTGCGCACAGATGAGTTCTCGAGCTGGATCTCGTCCAACCCCAACGGCTGCACACACAGTAACCACCATGTGTCATCTGCAAACCAGATAGTTTCTGTGTGGGGAAGACCAGCCAGCTTTCCTGGCCAAGCTGCTGCCATAAAACACGCTAGTGATTTGTTTTTTTATGTTTATTTTTTTAAGGGTATTATACTTGGATTCACAAAATACGTTTGGTTTCACCTTTTCCAGAACCTATCAGAGACGATTGGTTGATGAATATTTAAGCTGAATCAGGTCACATTTTTTAATCAAGTGGTTTTCTGTCACTTCAAATCATTGCTGTATGATACAAACTGCTTTTTTTTTTTTTAAACTTTTAAGTCTCAAGCAAAGAATACAAAGTTCAGTTAAACACTCAGACTTAAGGAATAATCTTCCTTTAGCAACTTACGTGCATCAAGCTGCCTTTTGATATCGTCTGTGAAAAGCAAAAGCATCATGGGATCTCTTAAAAGAACTGGAAAATGAAATGTCAGAACTGCATTTTTACACTCAGCTAGAGAAATTCCTGCTTCATATAAAACACCTACGTTCCAACACCTCGTGTTTGCTTTGGAGACCTACAAAGAGTTAATACAGCTTGTTTGGCATCAGATATCGGTATAATGGGCTTTTACTGAAGTAATTAAAATTTGTTTATAATTAATACAGATGAATTGGTTTCTGCACAATAATAGTTAGGAGATTAACAAAGGCCACATTTTGGCAACAGGACTACATTCTTTTCCAAGTGCTGTGGGACCTTATCCAATGAATGTCTGTCCAATCCGGCTGATTCTTCAGGGATGCCATATGGCCCAGCTATGCATTATGACTTTTTTTTTCTCTAAAAGGCAGCCATATGACATAACTGATCTTTAAAACGTTGTCAGAAGGCATTACCTGGGTAGGCTTCGAGCTGCTTTCCAAAAACTTAGCAAGCACAGGGGCTATTAATTATGAGCAAAAGAAATGTGCATGCACACACTGGAGACTTGGCATTGCCTCCTCACCAGTCGCAGCTGATCATCTCTCAAGCCCTTCTAGCTGGGGAAGTCAGGAGCCTTTAAAACAACATCTAACCCTGAGAAAACAGATTCTGCTTGGAAACATGTATTCAGCAACTTCATTCAAAAGTATCTGCATTTGACCTCACCTGCACGTGTTTTGCCACCTGTGCTGTCACACTATTTACTGATTTAAAAAAAAAAACTTGAAAATTCAATGCTATTTACATCTAATTTTTCCAAAAACAATGCTGATGGTACTGTTATTGCAAGAACAAGATTTCTCTGTTGTTATGGTGATAGTTTATTTCTATGTGACATCTACACCCTCTGTGCTCAATTTTGGATAGCAGAAAACATAAATAACTCAAATTTTTTCTTTCTGATTTCTTCAGAAAATTAGATTGTGCAGGGGAACTCCATTTTAAACTTTCCCTTTTTGTACATGTTTACAACAAGTCAATTGCATTTATTTTCATTTTTAAATGAGGTGTAATGAAATTTGGAGAATTCCAGGACATAGGAAGAAAAGGGAAGAGAGAAAAAACTGCTGAAATCAGAGGGTGAGAGAAATCACAGCACCACTGAGGTGAGCCACTCCTGGGTTCTGTGCTCACTCTTCCAAGCTGACTGCTACTCTGAATCTACTCTGGCAGTGTGGACTGTCCTTCTCTGTTCAGATCTCAAGTCCAGGGTATGTAAAACCAAACTCCCCCACACTTGTTCCTCCTCAGTCTTCTTTTCTCTGCTAATATCCTCTCCATCCTTTTGCTAAACTGATTCAAAACCTGTGTGTATATGGGTGAAATGGTGAAATGACCAATTTTCCATTCAATTACTGTTTATAGCCATTATCTATATTTCCACTAGAGTTTTCCTTTTTGCTTTTTACTTATTCAACTTATTTGATGAAGTATTAAGTCTTTTTTACTATAATGTAATCTTTTTTAAAGATTTATTTATTTGAAAGGCAGAGTTACAGAGAGGCAGAGGCAGAGAGAGAGGGAGAGGTCTTCCATCTGCTGGTTCACTCCCTAGAAGGCTGCAACGACTGGAGCTGAGCCCAAAGCCAGGAGCCAAGAACTTCCTCTGGGTCTCCCACATGGGTGCAGGGGCCCAAGGACTTGGGCCATCTTCTACTGCTTTCCCAGGCCACAGTAGAGAGCTGGATTGGAAGTGGAGCAGCTGGGACTCAAACTGGCACCCATATGAGATACCAGCACTTCAGTACCCACTATACTGCAGCGCTGGCCCCTATAATGTAATCTTAAAATATGTTACCTCAAAAACTAAAACAGGGGCCAGAGCTATGGGATAGTGGGTAAAGTCACCACCTGCGGTGCTGGCATCCCATACGGATGCTGACCCCTCTGATCCAGCTCCCTGCTAATGTGTGCCTGGGAAAACAATAAAAGACGGCCCAAGTGCGTGGGCCTTTCCATTCACCTGGGAGACCCAGAGGAAGCTCCAGGTTCCTTGTTTCAAATAGACCCAACTCCGGCCATTGAGGCCATTTGGTGAATGAATCAATGGATGGAAGACCTCGCGCTCGCTCTCTCTCTCTCTCTCTCTCTCTGCCTCTGCCTATCTGTAACTCTGCCTGTCAAATAAATAAATATTTAAAGAAAAACTACAAATCACATTGAATCTGTTAAAAATTAATTGAAAATTAAAAATTAAAATAAACACTGAAAACAGTTTGCAATCATCTTTTTAAAAAGGGTTTTATTTATTTATTTGAAAGTCAGAAATAGAGAGAAAGGTGAGAGAGAGAAGAGATCCTACAAAAGCTGGTTCCCTAAATGGCAGCAATGGCCAGGGCTGGACCAGGCTGAAGCCAGGAGCCAGGAGCTTCATCTGCATGTGGGTTCAGGGGCCCAAGCACTTGAGCCATTCTCCATATTAGCAGGGAGGTGGATTGGATATGGAGCAGCCGATACATGAGCTGGCACCCATATGGGATGCTGGCACTGCAAGCAGAGGCTTAACCTTCTGTGTCACAGCCCCCACCCCCTGCAGTCATCTTTTACCTCTTTGTTTCTGTCATTTCTTCCTCCCATCCACTAGAAGATCCGGAAAGCTTTAACTGCAAAATACACCACACCTCCACTGCTGGGATTCTAGTCCCAGGCACTGTCACCTTTGCCCTCTGTTACTGCAGTAGCCATCTCTCCCTGTTTCCACCCCTGTTGCCCACAGTTTGTTTCCAAGATAGTAGCCCCAGTGATTTTGTCTAAGTAAATGTCAGATCATGTCACTTCCCTGATCAAACTCTTCTAAAGGCTTTACAGCTCATTTTGAATAAATTGAAGTTCTTACCCGATCCACAGGGCCCTACCAAATTGGGTTTTATTACTTTTCTAAGTTACTCACTACACTCTGCCATTGGCTCACTCCTGCGCCACTTTCATTGGTCCCAAATATAGTGTGCATAGCATGCACCTCCTCCTGCCTCAAGACTTCTGCGCCTTCTATTTATCCTCAGTGGTGTTTGGGGTGGTCTCCTACTGGCTTATGAGAGTGGATTGTTAAATTGTCAGGAGCTGTACCAACCAATTGTCAAACCAGTCACAGCTTGCACTCGGTTAAGGTAGGAGTATTTATATCAAAGAAACTGGCAAATCTGAAAATCAGGTCTCCTTATCCCATGGAGAGGCTGATAAACAGTTCTCATGAGGCTCCCGTATTCTCTCTACCTGCAGTATTCTCCTCTTAATGAAGACCTCCTCTACTTCAACTTCTGGGAATTCATGCAAGACCTTGTCAATGAAACCCCCAGTGACCATCTAATTTAAATATGTAACCACCTCAAATTCCCTATCTCTTATTATTTTTCTTCATCAGACATAGTTTTTATTTTTAGTATACTTTCCATCTTGGTGCAATAGAATATGGAATGAATGACTGAAAGAATTAATTAATACTCTTAAGATATATTTTTCATATCACATCCATCAAAGTACTACCCCATCAGCTAATACCTAAGGTGCTAACTTTAAAAAAATTTTTTTAAAATTTATTTGACAGAGTTAGGCAGTGAGAGAGAGAGAGAGAGAAAGGTCTTCCTTCCATTGGTTCACCCCCCAAATGGCCACTACGGCTGGCGTGCTGCGCTGATCCGAAGCCAGGAGCCAGGTGCTTCTTCCTGGTCTCCCATGAGGGTACAGGGCCCAAGCACTTGGGCCATCCTCCACTGCCCTCCGGGGCCACAGCAGAGAACTGGACTGGAAGAGGAGCAACCGGGACTAGAACCTGGAGCCCATGTGGCGCTGCAGGCAGAGGATTAACCAAGTGAGCCACTGCTCCGGCCCCAAGGTGCTAACTTTTAAAACTATTTATTTTGAAATAATTTCATTTGAAATAATTCTAATCTTATAGAAAAGTTGCAAGAATGGTATTTTAGTACTTTCTATATTCTTCATTCAAAATCAGTAGTTAATAGTATCTTGCTGCATTTGATTCATCTACCTATTTGTGTTTATTTTTATTTTTATTGGAACCATTTGGGCACTTTGTCCACATCATGATGTTTTACCCACAAACACTTGAGGTGGAATATCATAAAAGGGCATTCTCTTAAATAATCACAGAATTCTTGTCAACCTTAAGAAATTTAATATCAACACAACATTATTTAATGTGAACACCATATTTGCGTTTTTCTAACTGCTCCCAAATGTTCTTTCAACTTCCTCTCTCCAGTTCAGAACCATTTCATGCACTGTCTTGCAATTCATTGATAATTATTGCCTGATGACTGCACAATGCTGATTTTTGAAATTCTCTTCTTCTTCCTGTACTTATCATTTGGCATTTTATTATAAGAAAGAACTTTATTTGAGACAGAAGAAAGAGAGAGAGAGAGAGAGAGTGAAACCCACCCTCTGTTTCACTCCCCAAATGTCTGAAAGAATCAGAGCGGGGCCAGGCTGAAGCTGGTAGCCAGAAAGTCAGCCCAAGACTCCCATGTGCATGGCAGGGACCAATTACTTGAGCCATTACTTGCTTTCCAAGGTGCACATCAGCAGCAAACTGGAACTGAGAGCAGATGCAGGATTCAAACATGGACACTGTGATGTGGGAATCCACGTGGTATTTTAGCTGCTGGTCCAAATGTCTGTCCCCAAGAATTTTCCTTTATTCATTGTCAGTATGAGCTAATGGCTTTTCACTTTATGTGCTAAGGCACATTCCATTATTGTCCTTAATTTAATCTAAATTTGCCCCAGATTAATCCATGAGTGCCCCTTGAAATGTACTCATAGGTCCCTTTGACATGTTCCCAGTTTTTTCGGAGTAGTCCCTCACATTTCGGTGTAACATAACTTTTTAGGCTGGTCTTGTACTTTTTCTGCTCCATCCAGAATCAGACAGTTCTCAATGAAACAGTGATTCCTTTTAGGGGAGAACAGTACTCACGAACTAAGATATGAACCCTGGGTGTTTCACTGCTGCTGCCTCATTTCTTGCAAGCATTTTTAGCAGACAGAATTGGTGGGTAAAAGGAATTATATATGAACCATAAACAAATATGCATTTGAATGATATGTTTGAGTGTACACATTCACACACACCCCTCCACACACGCACTCCAAGGTTTTGAGTATGTGTGTGTGTGTAACATTACAAGTTAATAATAATTCTTGGGGCCAGCGCTGTGGCACAACGGGTTAATGCCCTGGCCTGAAGCGCCAGCATCCCATATGGGTGCCAGTTCTAGTCCCAGCTGCTCCTCTTCCAATCCAGCTCTCTGCTATGGCCTGGGAAAGCAGCAGAAGATGGCCCAAGTCCCTGGGCCCCTGTACCCACATGGGAGACCCTGAAGAAGCTCCTGGCTCCTGGCTTCGGATTGGCACAGCTCCAGCTGTTGAGGTCATCTGGGGAGTAAACCATCAGATGGAAGACCTCCCTCTCTCTCTGCCTCTCCTCTCTCTGTGTAACTCTGACTTTCAAATAAATAAATAAATCTAAAAAAAATTCTAATTACAGATTAATACCAAAGGACTCTTTCTTGTTTTCCATTTTATATATTCATATTTTTCTTCTCTGAGAGCAAGAACCTTATCTCCCAGGGAGATTAACATGCTTACTTATTTGGTCAGTTCTACGGTACATACAACATAGTGTCAGAATTGCTGCACCCAAACTGGTATGGAAATAAAACACAAGATTCAAGATTTCTTGGTTTGTTTTACTTTCAAAGTGAGGATTTATAGTGAGTGTTCAGAAGCTGCTTGATTTAGTTCTTTCTTTTTTCATCCTTCCAAGCTGATAATGTTGGTTTTGTGAAATATAGTTAGAGTCCTTGCTCCTGTTTGTATACAGTTTGATGTTGTGCACCTCCCCCATCTTTGTTGATTTAGTTTAAAATCTCAAAAACGCAAACCATGAGCATGTTTCCAAAAGTCAAAACATACAAAACAAAGTTCACCCCATTTCCAATTGCTCTTTGCAAGAAATTGGTTTCATCATTCTTCTGGTTTACTTTTCCTGCGTTTCTGTATTTGTTAAAAAAAAAAAAAACATTAGTAAATAAAGGGGAGAGTGATCCAACATGGGAAGTGAGATACTCAGCAGACTCATAGAATGGCAGATGTCCTAAATAGCACTCTGGCCTCAGAATCAGCCCTAAAGGCATTCGGAGCTGGCTGAAAAGCTCATGAGAGTATTTCAGGCATGGAAAGCCAAGACACTCTGGCAAAAGATCTCTGCGAGTGAGATCCCAGTGGAAAGAACAGGTCATCAAAGAAGGAGGTACCTTTCTCTGAAGGGAGGAGAGAACCTCCACTTTGACTATGACCTTGTCTAAACAAGATAAGAGTCGGAGAACTCAGAGGGCTTCCATAGCCTTGGAAACTCATGACTGGAGCATAGGGAGATTACTGATGCCATAGACAGGAGTGTCAATTGGTAAAGTCAACAACAGGAGTCACTGTGCACTTACTCCTCATGTAGGATCTCTATCCTTAATGTGCTGTACATTGAGATTTAATGCTATAACGAGTACTCAAACAATATATTTCACCTTGTGTTTCTATGGGGGTGCAAACTGTTGAAATCCTTACTTAATGCATACTAAACTGATCCTCTGTAAAAAAAAAAAAAAAAAAAAAAAAAGAAATTATCAATTCCCAACTTGACTCTCACTGGGATTAAACATGACAATAGGTCTGCTCTGATTTCATCATCATTTAAAAAATCATCTATTATTTTTCACTTTATGTTTCTGTGTGGGAGCAAACTGTTGAAATCCATACTTAATGTATACTAAGCTGATCTTCTGTATAATAAGATAATAGAAACTGAATCTTGATGTGAATGGAAGGGGAGAGGGAGTGGGAAAGGGGAGGGTTGTGGGTGGGAGGGACGGTATGGGGGGGAAGCCATTGTAATCCATAAGTCATACTTTGGAAAATTATATGCATTAAATAAAAGTTTAAAAAAAAATAAATAAAAACAAAAAAAAAAACATTAGGAAAACAAGAAAGCAAACAGATAGATGAGTATTATTGTTTTATTGTCCCTTCTTCCTTACACAATTTTAAGTTTTAATCTAGAAATCACTGAGTCAACTCAGCTCTTCCTCATCTTCTCTTTTTTTAAATAACTGCGTCGTACTCCCTGGTGTGTACAATGAATGGTTTATTTGCTCAATCTGCTACTTACGGACCTTGCAATTGTTTCCAATATTCTACAGTCACAAATAATGCTCCAATGATTAAGTGCTAAATTTTAGGGTTTTTTTTTGTTTGTTTAAGATCATCATTAAAATGTTTATAAGCCTGGGAACCATAATTCTTGAAGTTATGTTGAGTCATTTATATTACACTATAAATGAATGGTGGAGCAACATTCTTTTATGGTGATGTAAGAAACTCAGCAGCCCACTAATTCATTGAGTACAGGCATATGTTTATGTGTAGGGGTGGGCAGGAATACACTGAGGGGGGATTTAGAGAAGAAAAGGAGAAGCTGGTAAGGCAAATTTCTTCTGTTAAGCTGGACTGAAGCCCAGTTTATGCTGATATTTCCTTCATTCAGCAGAAACCTGTAGGGAACTTTCCCTTTGCTGGGTGCTAGTCAAAACCCTGGGATATAGCAGTGGACAAGACACACAGAGGACGGGTCTCATCTTCCTTCCTTCCTTCCTTCCTTCCTTCCTTCCTTCCTTCCTTCCTTCCTTCCTTCCTTCCTTCCTTCCCCTCTCTCCTTTCTTTCTTTCTTTCTTTCTTTCTTTCTTTCTTTCTTTCTTTCTTTCTTTCTCTCTCTCTCTCTCTCTCTCTCTCAAAGATTTAATTTTATTTGAAAGGCAAAGTTACAGAGAGAGAAAGAGAGAAAGAGAGAGAGAGAGATCTTCTGTAAGCTGGTTCACTCCCCAAATAACCACAATGATCAGAGCTGGGCCAGGCTGAAACCAGGAGCCAGGAGCTTCTTACAGGTCTTCCACATGGGTACAGGTGCCCAAACACCTGAATCATCTTGCGCTGTTTTCCCAGGCACATTAGCAGGGAGCTGGATTGGAAGTGGAGAAGCTGAGTCTCTAATCAGTGCCCAAATGGGTTGCTGGCACCACAGTGCTGGCCATTCATGGGATTTTCATTCTTATGTGAAAACAAGTTGTAAACAAGTTCACATAAATAAATATGTAATCATAGGTAGAGTATATCTATGTGAAAATGTGAAAAAGATGGGAGTTGTGTGAGGCGGGGAAGAGAATATTATTTAGAATAAGGTGCTGGGGAAGAGCTGTGTCAAAGATAGACTTTGAGCAGAGATCTGAATGATGTGAAAAAAAAAATAATCCAAGCATAAAAATCAGTAGAGATTGTTCCAGGCAGGGAAAACAGCAAATATAAAGGCAGTGAGGTGGCTCTTGGTGGGTTTAGGAATTGGAACTCAGTGACAGAGAGTGTAACCAGTACTAGACATATGCTATATTCCATCTTTATTTATTTGCTATTACTTATCTCGTGGCAAAAAATTGGGAGAATCAGATTAATTTGTGTGTGACCATCTATTCTTTGTTGATGGTATTTATTTATTTGTTTATTTTGACAGGCAGAGTGGACAGTGAGAGAGAGAGACAGAGAGAAAGGTCTTCCTTTGCTGTTGGTTCACCCTCCAATGGCCGCCGCAACTGGCGCACCGCGCTGATCCGAAGGCAGGAGCCAGGTGCTTCTCCTGGTCTCCCATGGGGTGCAGGGCCCAAGCACTTGGGCCATCCTCCACTGCACTCCCGGGCCATAGCAGAGAGCTGGCCTGGAAGAGGGGCAACCGGGACAGAATCCGGCGCCCCGACCAGGACCAGAACCTGGTGTGCCGGCGCCGCAAGGTGGAGGATTAGCCTGTTGAGCCATGGCGCCGGCTGTTGATGGTATTTATTTTAAATAAGGATAAAAGAATCTCTAGGTGTTATTTTGAAAAACTTACTGAGATAAAAGAACATGAGTTCTCAACTGGATAATATATTCTTTGAAGTCTGACCATTCCTTCTTCAGAGCTGGTATAAAAAAAGTAGCAAGTTAAAAAACTAAAATAATTTTCGAGAGGATTTAATTAACTATAGTAATAATCACTCCTGATGAAACTTTAGAAAAATATTAGCATTTCTCTGTTTTCATGGCAAGAATCTAGTGTGGCTACACTAACTGAAGAAGGATTCCAGATCACCTTGCATACTTTAAATACAAAATGTAATGCTCAATGATGTAGCTGTTTACTCCAGTTTGGATTTTTGGACTGGATCACATGTAAGATGGAACAAGGACTAACAAAGTGGTTCTCAAAGTGTGGTTTCCATAAGCAACATTGCTATCACTTGGAACTGGTTCTAAAGGCACATATAGGGCCTCGGTCCAGATCTACCCAATCAGATAGGAGGGGAAGGGGAGATGTTGAGGGGTAGAGATCTATGTCCTAGCAAACCCTCCACATCATTCTGGTGCTTGATAAAATGACAACTATTGGATTATTGATGTATTTTCCACTCATTTATTGACCCACTTATCACATCTGCATTGATTTCTTATTACATACCTGGCAATCTCCCAAGGACTAGGATGAAACAACAAACAAGGCAAACTGGGCCTCTCCTCTTAAGGAGTGTGTTCTATCAGTGGTGCCTAGTAAGCAGCAATAGCAAAAAGTCTCTACCACCCCTGGTCTGGAGGGCAGAGGGATATGGTATTATCAGATCATAGCATCCAAAGTTACCTGGCAGGTATGTCTGTGGATAGCTGGAGGCCCAAAGGAGTGGCAAGTGCTGCCACTGACATGAGGCCACCTACACTGAGAGGGATGGGGAGACATATCTTGGCTTCCTTCTTTTCTCCAACTCATACCTCACATTGGCCAAGATCAGCAAGAAATTTGCTGACTGCCATGAGGCCTGAGATACACAGTCTGCAGGTGATGGTCCTCTGGGAAACATAGTGAAGTAGGAAAGACTAGAAAACCTAGTAGGCAAGCATCCCACCATTAGCCCCAGTTCATTCCAGGGAATGCAGAATGTTACTGGAAGGTGATACCCAGATTCTTCTTTGTGTCTGTTGTTTCCATATTAAAGTTGAGAAATGTTTTTAAACTTGTACAATATAGAAAAAGCTTGAGTAAATTGAAAAGTGAGGAGTACGGCAGGAAAATAAAAGTTCTAATTTATTTTTTATCCTGTCATTGTAATATATTTGTATTCTCTCCTAAATGAATGAGATATTTAGCATGAAAAGATGTTCATGTGCAAATAGAATAGGTAGATTAATTATACCACATTTACTATCAATTCATTTTTAATACTGACTACAGTGATTTAAGCTTTCAAAAAGCTAAGCGCTCACACAAATCATGTCTCCAGAGACTGTGTGCTTTGTGCTGATCAATAATTATTCTGTTAATTATGGAGATATAGGGAAAATTAGGCCATTTATAATTCTGCATGCACAAGAACAACTCTTCAAATCCTAAAATACCTTTCTGTTTAGGGTGGCTTAATGCTGTGGAAGATGATTAGGCCACATCCACAATTAATCTTTTGGCTGGTACAATTTTCTTATTTTCTACCAAGTATAATTTGATTTCAAAAGAGTAAAAATTAAAAGTCACTATCAACATAATTTTTCCTTCCTTTTGGGCTTGTAGCTACCTTTGAGACATTTTCTGTGAAGAGTTCATCCCTCCATCCATTCAACAAGCATGTAGTGTGTTCCTAATACAGAGGAAAGCTCTCTTTGTCAATCATATTCTATGCTGACATTGACTTCATTCATTGGATTATTAAAACATACTTATGAGGGTCTATTCTGTTTCAAGCACTCTTCCGAGCTATATGGAAGTTTTATCTAGACAGTGAGCTTAAAGCAGTGGCAACAAAGACTTACCCCCGAGGAATTTGTGTCTTCCAATTGGTAATGACTGACAACTGACCAGTTAATGATCAATTGTAAAATATGCCATGTACTGGTGGGAACTTTGATGATGAGTAAAGCAGATGAGAGGGACTGTGTGATGGTGTCTAAATCATGACGTTTTGGGCAGAGAGCTGAATGAAATCCAGAGTGAGCACTGAGACTGCCTGCAAGAAGAGAGGACATGGAGTAAGGATGCCAAGTGGCAGGAGAGGCTGACTTGCTGAACAGTGGGAGCTGGTGAGAAATGCAGGAGTAAGGAGGCAATGTTAGGCGATGAGAGCAGTTATTGATAAAGCATTGTTATCCAAGCTAAGAACTTTACTTTTCATTCTGTAAGAGATAGAAAACAAATGAGTAGCATTTAAAAAAAAAAAAAACTTTTGTGTCCAGGGGCCTGACATTGTGGTGTAGGGGGCAAAAAGCCACTGTCTGCAATGCTGGCATCCCATTTGGGCACTGGTTAGGGTACTGGTTTGTGTCCTAGCTGCTCCACTACTGATCCAGTTCCCTGCTGATGTCTTGGGAAAAGCAGTGAAGATGGTCCCTGCCACCCACATAGGAGACATGGATAAAGCTCCTGGCTCCTGGACCAGCTCTGGTTGTTGCAGCCATTTGGAGAGTGAACCAGCACATGGAAGATCTGTCTCTCTCTCTCTGTCTCTCCTTCTTTCTCTGACTTTTAAATAAATAAATATTCAAAAACTAAAACAAAAAAACAAATGTTGGTGTCTAAAGAATGATTCTGATTGCTTCGTGGAGAAAGAATTGTTGTATACATTTCGTTTACTCTGAGAATCACTTTGGAGACCTTTGCTTCATTCCTGGCTGGTAGTTTCTGCATCAGTGTAGGACTGATAATCTGGTGCCTCCTCATCTCCATCCTCCTGCTGTTCCTTTTTATCTTTCTATTCCATGTCCTCTTCTTTTTTATTACTTCCTCATTTTTTAAAAAGATTTAATTGCTTATTTGAGAGGTAGAGTTACAGAGAGAGGTAGAGACAGAGACAAGGGTCTTCCATTCACTGGTTCACTCCACAGATGGCTGCAATGGCCAGGGCTGAGTGGATCTGAAGCCAGGAACCAGGAGCTTCCTCGAGGTCTCTCATGTGAGTACAGGGGTCTAATCACTTGGGCCATCTTCCACTGCTTTCCCAGGCCATAAGCAGAGAGCTGGATCAGAAGAGAAGCAGTCGGAACATGAACTGGTGCCCATACGGGATGCTGGCACTGCAGGCAGAGGCTTAACCTACTATGCCACAGCAGCCCCAGCCCCACGATGCCATTATTAATTGCACTGTGAAGAAAAATGCATGGCAGATACATTGTATTTTTATGCTAGTGCATATTTGTTAAAGGTATTCATGTGCTTCTTTGCTCTTTTGCTATACTGGAAGCTCTTTGAGGTCAGAGATTCTCTTAGTCATCTTTGTAGCTCCACAGGGTCAATCAAAGCTGAGCAATTAAAATTAAGAACAAATAGGTAAATTTTATAAAGTGCATTCTGTGTCCATCAATGTCCCGTGTTCATGCACAAATTATGAAATTTAAACTATCACAGAGATATTTCCAAATAAGTACACATGGCATTGTTGACCAACTGTATAGATATATATTTTTTAAAGATTTATTTTATTTATGGGCCAAGGACCTTAACAGACATTTCTTTTTGGACAGGCAGAGTGGATAGTGAGAGAGAGAGACAGAGAGAAAGGTCTTCCTATTTGCCATTGGTTCACCCTCCAATGGCCGCCACGGCTGGTGCAGTGCGGCCGGCGCACCATGCTGATCCGAAGGCAGGAGCCAGGTGCTTCTCCTGGTCTCCCATGGGGTGCAGGGCCCAAGAATTTGGGCCATTCTCCACTGCACTCCCGGGCCACAGCAGAGAGCTGGCCTGGAAGAGGGGCAACCGGCGCCCCGACAGGGACTAGAACCCGGTGTGCCAGCACTGCTAGGTGGAGGATTAGCCTATTGAGCCACGGTGCTGGCCAGACATTTTTCAAAAGGGAGAGGGAGAGAGAGAGAGGTCTTCCATCCACTCATTCACTCCCCAGATGGCTGCAATGCCCAGAGCTGCGCCAATCTGAATACAGAAGCCAGGAGATTCTTCTGGGTCTCCCACATGGGTGCAGGGGCTCAAAGACTTGGGCCATCTTCTACTGCTTTCCCAGGCCATAGCAGAGAACTGGATCGGAAGAGGAGCAGCTGGGACTAGAACTGGCGCCCATATGGGATGCCAGTGCTTCAGGCCAGGGCGTTAACCCATTGTGCCACAGTGCCAGCCCCTGTATAGATATTTGATTGAGTTTTATTAGCATTCATATGGATGTTTGATGTTCTATGGATATCTCATCACAGTATAAGATTCTATTTAAATTTTGAAAATTTACCTTTAGGTTTCATCTACGATGAAGAGGCTTCAAAAAGCTAGTGGAAAATTTACATTATCTTTATTTATTTATTTATTTATTTGACAGAGTTACAGACAGTGAGAGAGAGAGAGAGAAAGGTCTTCCTTCCATTGGTTCACTCCCCAAACGCGCTGTGCCAATCCGAAGTCAGGAGCCAGGTGCTTCTTCCTGGTCTCCCATGCGGGTGCAGGCACCCAAGCACTTGGGCCATCCTCCACTGCCCTCCCGGGCCACAGCAGAGAGCTGGACTGGAAGAGGAGCAACCGGGACTAGAACCTGGTGCCCATATGGGATGCCGACGCTGCAGGTGCAGGATTAACCTAGTGAGCCATGGCACCGGCCCTGCATTATCTTTTAATTCAATTTTTCATTAACTTTTGAAACCCTTTGTATATTTTTCACTGTTCTGTTTTTAAAATCATTTTTACTATATTGCTATTTAATATAGTATGTATACATATTTGCATGTAATGAAATTTGAAGATGGGTACTTAATGTAGACATTTGTGCATCCATGGCAATCAATCTGATAGGACTGATTAAAGGACTAAGACTGAAGTTTGCAGGGAAACAATGATGATAAGATTTGTCCTGTTTTTCAAAGATTTATTTATTTATTAAACAGAGTTACAGAGAGAGAGAGACAGGGAGAGACAGAGGACCATCTGCTCGTTCACTCCCCAAATTACCCACAGCTGGGCCAATCTGAAGCCAGGAGCCCGTAGTTTCTTCGAGGTTTCCCATATGGATACAAGGGCCTTAGCACATGGGCCAACCTCTGTTACATTTCCTAGGCTATTAGCAGGAGTGGGGTAGGAAGTGGAGCAGCCAGGACTTGAACCAGGATGTCAGTTCCACAGGCAGAGGCCCAACCTACTACACCACAGCACTGGCTCAAGATTTGTACTCTTAAGATTTTACATAGTTATTTCATTATAAATGTGCGTTGCATGAAAATGTTTGCAGACAGTCAATATGGGATACTATTAGATAAATATTAAAGTAATTTAAAAAGCTAAAGCGGTTATACATTACATATATAAGTCAATTATAAGTCTAATACTAACCAAAGATTATTGGGCTACCCGTATTTGCTGGCATTATTCTAAATGCTTTATATGAATATATGAATATCTTTTTTTGAGTCTTCATAAAATAATGAATTAAATACTCTGTTTCTATGTATAAAAATATAGAGAGGTCAGGCAAAGAGTTCAAAGTTTCACACCAGTTATTGGTTTGGCCAGGAATTGAACCAAAGTAGCATGCCTCCAGAATCGGACTCCCAATTTCTAGGCAGTACTATCCATATCAGAATTAATTCTCTGGTTTTGAAATGAGAAATTTATTTAGATTCAGAAGTTTTAGACTTGGGTTCAAATCCTAGCTGTGCCACTTATTAACTTTGTAAATTTGGTTTCAACTCACACTGCCTCATTCTATGGAAAGAGGAATATATAAGATGAATTTATACCAAAAATCCACTATGATAGTAAATAATATATTTTTTATTATGACTTTGTAATTAATCTCAAAACAACAGAATCAAATCTTGTTTTGTGTGTCTATAATTTGTCTACAATTGTACAAAGACGTGCAAAACAGCAATTCCTGGGGCTAGTTTGAGGTGCAGTGGGTTAAGCTGCCGCCTTTGATGCCACCCTTCCAAATCAGTGCCAGTTCAAGTCCCAGCTGCTCTGCTTCCAATCCAGTTCCCTGCTAATGTGCCTTGGAAGACAACAGAGGCTAGCTCAAGTCCCTGGGCCCCTGTTCCCACGTGGCAGACCCAGATGAAGCTCCTGGCTCCTAGTTTTGGTCTGGCCTAGCCCTGGCCATTGCAGCCATCTGAAAAGTGAACAAATGGATGAAGATCTCTCTCTCTCTGTCTCTCTGTCTCTGTCTCTCTCTGTCTCTCTCTCCCTGTCTGTAACTCTGCCTTTCAAATATAATAAATATTTTTAAAAAATATATAGCAGTTGTGTCATTATCTGAGTTGTTACAACAGTGTAGACGATCTTGAAATTTGGATTATTTATAATAATTTCCGATTCCTCCGCATCACTTTGCTATTGTAGAGTTAGTAGGCATCAAGTTCTTCATCAAAAACAGAGTTAAAATTCCATTGGTTAAACAAATGGCTAAATAAAAGTATCCAGCATAACATTTATGTGAAGATCATTTATATAATTGACACACTTTCTAACAGCAAATCACACATATTGCATTATGTAGGAATAGCAGGTGTGCTGATTTATGGAGAAGGGGCAGGCAGAGAGCACCTGGAAAGCAAAAGAGCCTAGGAATAATGTATGTTCATTGAGATCTGCCCAGGTTCCTAGGTTCAGAGCCCAAAGTAAGGAACCAGGAGTCGTCTAGCACAGGATGTCATGGTAAGTCAGAGTGAAAAACTCAAATAGAATAAATCAGCACAGATGCAAAACAAAGATAATTACTATCTTGTAAAGCAATTTTTTTCTCTTTTTAAAAAATGTTTATATATTTATTTGAAGGTCAGAGTTACAGAGACAGAGAGAGGCAGAGACTGAGAGACAGAACTTCAATCTGTTGGTTCACTCCCTAGATGGCCACAACAGCCCTGGTGGGCCAGGCCAAAGCCAAGAGCCAGGAGCCAGGAGCCAGGAGCCAGGAGTTTCATCCAGGTCTCCAACATGGGTGGCACTGGTCCAAATGTTTGGGTCATCTTCAGCTACTTCTTCTAAGCCATTAGCAAGCAGATGGGTCAGAAGTGGAGCAGCTGGGGCATGAACCGGCACCAATATACTAGCTTTGCAGGAAGCAGGTTTACCCACTACGCCATAGCATCAGCCCTGATGATGCAAGGAATTCTGTGCTTCAAGTGGCCAGTTCAATTCCTGAGAATAGACACTAGTGAGTCACATCAGGGATTACTGGTAAATTACTCTGATTTCAAAGAAAGTCTGGGAAGAGAAAAGAAAAAAAAAAAAGTAGTTCTTACCTGAGCTGTAACTGAGTAGATAATAATTTATAAATTGCATTTTCAAGCAATATCTATGCTTTCAGATACACCACCTCAAACACCCCAGCCAATAACCCCAAATCCAAAACTATGTCGAAAGAGAAAAAACAAGGTTTTAAAGACCCCGCAACTGGGAGAAGAGAAAGGTTTATGATGCGTGTTCTTTTATCCTTATTTCTTTTGACTTATTAATAAACTATGGAGAAAATTGGTCTCATCTCTGTTTATTCTACAACTCCTGTGGACTAGGAATGTGGTTTTAAGCAAACTATTAATTTTAACACAATTATGTTTCAATAAAGCATTTGTAGTTCCCTATGGAGTTCATTACAGTGGGGGGTCTACTTGAATTAAAAACACTTTTGTGGCACCATTTTTCGTACTTTATAATAGACTGAATTGTGTGATAGGATGTGACTAGTGAGAAAGACTTTAAACGTAATTTATCTACTCCATGTTTAGATCCCTTTTGCAATATCCTCCTCTCATAATCACATATTCTTGCAGTTGAACACCTTAGCCTTGATGCACTCACTTCTCAAAAGCCATTTCCTGACACTTTTTGATAACTGATTTGATGAAGTCCTTTATTAAGCTGAGCCAAAATGTAACAGGAACTTTCACCTATCATTCTTCCCCCTCAAGTAGATGTTAGTAGAACACTACCACCACCTTTGGAACCTTCGGTGACATTTCCCTTTCCTTCTCTCCTTCTCCTCCAGTTTTCCCTTTTTCTTCAATCTTTATTGTTCTTTTGTATACTTTTGAGTTAAGGAAAAAAGCAAAATTGTAAGTTTAGACTATATTGAAAGAAATGGTTAATATGGTTATATATCAAAAGTCATAAATCATATCTTAAGAGTTAAGAAGAAGAAAAATCTTAAATGAATTTATTTTTTAAAAAAGAACATAGGTTGAAAATAAATGAGTTAAACATGTCATTCATATAAGCTAAATTCTAGTGTGTGTGTGTGTGTGTGTGTATAAAGGACAGAAATGAACGAAAATATAAAAGTAGATATTTATGAACTAGAAAGCAGAATAAATATTAGTTTGATCAGTAAATCCACAGTATTTTTCATTTTAAAGAATCCAAAATAGTACAGAACTTTTGTAAATCTCTAAAAGGTAATGAGACTGTGTCACATAGAAACCACACACACAGAAAAAAAAAACGCATTGGAAAGAGGAAAAGAACAAAATTAAGATGTATTTAAAAGTTATGAAATAATAGCTTGTATACATTTATACACAGGGGTGGGGAACATTTTTTTTTGTGCCAAAGACCATTTGGATACTTAAACATCATTCACCAGCCATACAAAATTATCAATTTTCAAATATCTAGTCCCTAAATACATAACAGATCTTCATAATTCTACCTCACCATTAGCTAAAAGATTAAGTGTGATGTTATTTACATTCTAAACAGAATAGCCTAGAAAAATATGGAAAGCTGGTTAATGTAGTTTACATGTGTTATACAATCCTGATATAGTTTGGATGAAAATAGGACAGAAAAAAGCAAAATCACTTATTAAAAGTGCAAAAATGTTAAATAAAATGCTGTTAGTTAATTAAATGCAGCAATGTATTTCTATACATATTTTTCCAATATATTTCTACAATGCAGGATTGTTCAGCATAATGAAATACATTAAACCAGCCAAATGAGCAGGATAAAGAATGCCAAAATTATTGAGTGAAAGCAAACACATATTCGTCATGAGCATTCTTCTAGGAAAGGAGAGAGGCAGATGCAACTAAACCAAGGATGAATGTGGAATATAGAAATGAATTGTAAAATTTAAATATTGAAAAGAAAGAGGCAACATTGTTATTTTAGGTTATGTACACCTAAAAAATGTAAATGTGAGGGCATTTAGAGGACGTATTCATAGAAAAATTACAAAGTTGAGTAGGAGTGCTGACGAAAGTTGTAAGACAAATGCGCATACCAACAAGAACCCAATTAGATAGCCTAATAATAATCATAATAACACTAAATAGCAACAAACACATCAGCAAAAACTAGAAATTCTTAAGAAATAACCCTATAAAAGATTATGGAGTGCTGATTAAGAGGATGGATTTTGTAATTCAATTGTTACAGATCTAGTCTTTAACCTTTACTAATTGTGAGTCCTTGGGAAAATTATTTCATTTCTCTGACAGTTGGCTTTCTGTACCCAGGGATAAAAATAGTATATAGTAAAAATAGTATACAGTAAAAAATAGTATATAGGCTTCCATATAGATAAAAATATTTAGTGTATATGAAGTCCTTAGAATGACATCTTGCGCAGAGTAATTACTTAATATTTTATTACTGTTATTTGAAAAAAACTAGACAACTTTATTGGAAACCTAAAGGAAGAAATAAATAATAAGACTTCCTCTCTCCCATTGGAACATTCAAAATCTTTTTTTTTTTACTTTTATTTAATGAATATAAATTTCCAGAGTACAGCTTATGGATTACAATGGCTTTCCCCCCATAATTTCCCTCCAACCCGCAACTCTCCCCTTTCCTGCTCCCTCTCCCCTTCCATTCACATCAAGATTCATTTTCAATTCTCTTTATATACAGAAGATCAGTTTAGCATATATTAAGTAAAGATTTCAACAGTTTGCACCCACATAGAAACACAAAGTGAAAAATACTGTTTGAGTACTAGTTATAGCATTAAATCACAATGTACAGCACATTAAGGACAGAGATCCTACATGAGAAGTAAGTGCACAGTGACTCCTGTTGTTGACTTAACAAATTGACACTCTTGTTTATGGCATCAGTAATCACCCTAGGCTCTTGTCATGAGTTGCCAAGGCTATGGAAGCCTTTTGAGTTCACCGACTCTGATCATATTTAGACAAGGTCATAGTCAGAGTGGAAGTTCTCTCCTCCCTTTAGAGAAAGGTACCTCCTTCTTTGATGACCTGTTCTTTCCACTGGGATCTCACTCACAGAGATCTTTCATTTAGGTAATTTTTTTTTTTCCAGAGTGTCTTGGCTTTCCATGCCTGAAATACTCTCATGGGCTTTTCAGCTGGATCCGCATGCCTTAAGGGCTGATTCTGAGGCCAGAGTGCTGTTTAGGACATCTGCCATTCTATGAGTCTGCTGTGTATCTTGCTTCCCATGATGGATCGTCTCTCCCTTTTTTATTCTATCAGTATTTGCAGACACTAGTCTTGTTTATGTGATCCCTTTGGCTCTTAGTCCTATCATTCTGATCAATTGTGAACAGAAATTGATCACTTGGACTAGTGAGATGGCATTGGTACATGCCACCTTGATGGTATTGAATTGGAATCCCCTGGTATGTTTCTAACTCTACTGTTCGGGGTAAGTCAGCTTGAGCATGTCCCAAATTGTACATCTCTTCCCTCTCTTATTCCCACTCTTATGTTTAACAGGGATCACATTTCAGTTAATTTTCAACACTTAAGAATAACTGTGTATTGATTACAGTATTCAACCAAAAGTATTAAGTAGAACAAACAAAAAAATACTAAGAGGGATAACATATTAAGTTGTTCATCAACAGTCAGGGCAAGGGCTGATCAAGTCACTGTTTCTCATAGTGTTCATTTCACTTTAACAGGTTTCCTTTTTGGTGCTCGGTTAGTTGTCACAGATCAGGGAGAACATATGATATTTGTCCCTTTGGGACTGGCTCATTTCACTCAGCATAACATTCAAAATCTTAATATGTAAATTCATCAAAATCACAACTAATCTTCAAAAAGACTTTTCATGAAAAATTTCACACTTCCAAAGGTGAATGAATAAACAGAAATTTGAGGAGTATAATAACAAGATACTTGCTGCAGCTATTAATACCCCTTAAAGCTAATATTCTTTCTGTACTTATGTAAAAACAAACTTATGGAAAAAAACAAGAGATTTTTAAAAAGAGAAAATCTTTTAGTAAAATTAGCAGAGGAAGTATAAAATATTCAAAATCAATATTGGGACGTTTAGATATTGATTTAGGAAAAATACATCTTTTATTTATACTACACACAAAAGTAAGTTTGAGGTAGAACCAAAAGCTAATTGAAAAGCATAGAAACAATAAAAGCCTCTAATAGTATTATTTTCAAACAAAAATAACAAAAAACATTCATAAATATGAATAAACACAATTCAACATCTGTTATAAAAGGTGAATAACATACCAGCTGAGAATATTTTCCCAAAAAGATAGAATGCAGCAGTTGGTACTCATAATATATAAAGAACACATAGGCCGGTGCCGCGGCTCACTAGGCTAATCCTCCACCTTGCGGCGCCGGCACACCGGGTTCTAGTCCCGGTCGGGGCGCTGGATTCTGTCCCGGTTGCCCCTCTTCCAGGCCAGCCCTCTGCTGTGGCCAGGGAGTGCAGTGGAGGATGGCCCAAGTGCTTGGGCCCTGCACCCCATGGGAGACCAGGAGAAGTACCTGGCTCCTGCCATCGGATCGGCGCGGTGCGCTGGTTGCAGCGCGCTGGCCACGGCGGCCATTGGAGGGTGAACCAACGGCAAAGGAAGACCTTTCTCTCTGTCTCTCTCTCTCTCTCACTGTCCACTCCTGCCTGTCAAAAAAAAAAAAAAAAAAAGAAAAAAAAAGAAAAAGAAAAAAATTATTAAGAAAAACATAATCAAAATTTGTTAAATAGACCCAAATAATAGACATTTCTAGGAATAAGTAGTTCAAACTTAATAGAAATCAAGGAAATCTAAATTAAAGTAATAATTTGATGTCTAAATTCTTCATTCATCATATTCATAAAGCTTACAAAGTTTACATAGGTTTAAGATAATTGATAAAGAGGCCAGCGCTGTGACATGGCAGGTGAGGCCACCACCTGCAGTGCTGGCATCTCATATGGGCGCTGGTTCAAGTTCCGACTGCTCTTCTTCTGATCCAGCTCTCTGCTATGGCTTGGGAAATCAGTAAAAGATGGCCCAAGTCCTTGGGCCCCTGCACCCTCATGGGAAACTGGGGGTGGAGGCAGGGGGGAGATTCCTGCCTCCTAGCTTTGGATCAGGACAGCTCTGGCTATTGCGTCATCTGGGAAGTGAACCTGCAGATGGAAGAGCACTCTCTCTCTTTCTGTCTCTCACTTCTGCCTCTCTGTAACTCTACCTTTCAAATAAATAAATAAATCTTAAAAAAAAGATAATTGATAGGTTTGTTTGCTTTTGGTGTGAGTGTATATTAGAAAAATTTTAATTGCAGGCAACATAGAACTATCTACTATTATTCTGTTTTAGCTTGTAAACAATGAGATTTTAAAAATTACTTATTTATTTTAATTGAGAGGATGAAGAAGAAGGGGGGAAGACAAAGAGAGAGAGAGAGAGAGAGAGAGAGAGAGAGAGAATGAGAATGGTCCATCCTCTGCTTCATTCCCCAAATTCCTGCACAACCAAAGTTGGGCCAGACCAAAGCCAGGAGACTGGAACTCAGTCTGGGTATCCCACATGGGTGGTAGGAACCCAAACACTTAAACCATTACCTGCTGCTCCCGGGGTACAGTTATAGCAGGAAGCTGGAATTGGCAGTGGAGCCAGGTTTCAAATCCAGGAAGTCCAATATTGATGTTCCTATCCCAAATGGAATCTTAACCTCTAAGCCTCCCCCCCATCAACTGCCACAACATTTTAAGAGTAAAAGAAATTAAAAAGATGTATTTTTTTATTTGAAAGGATTACAGAGAGAGAGAGAGAGGGAAAGAGAGAGAGAGGAAGAGAGAGAGAGAGAGAGAGAGAGAGAGGGAGGGAGATGGAGAGGGAGAAGAGGGAGAGGGGGAGGGAGAGGGAGAGAGAGAGAATCTATTTTCCATCTTCTAGTTCAATTCCCAGATGGCTGTTATGGCCAGAGCTGCACCAGGTTGCAACCAGGAGCCAGGAACCTCTTCCAGATCTTCTATAGGGGTGGCAGGGACACAAGTACTTGGACCACCTTCTGCTGCTTTTCCCCAAGCCACTAGCAGGGAGCTGGATGGGAAGTGTGGTGGCTGGGACTCAAAGTGGCACCCATATGGGATGGTGGCATTGCAGGTGCTAGCTTAAGACTCTATACTACAATGCCCAGCCCCAAGAGAAAAAAAATTAAAAATTTTAAAAATTATTCAAGTGACAAGCAGAGAGGGGGAGAGAGAGAGAGAGAGCACTCTTATGTGCTGGCTAATTCCCCAATGGGACTATGAACAGGGGACTCAATCCAAATTTCTCAACTGGGTGGCAGGAACAAAACTATCCAACTACGGCATTACCAGACAGCTGTCAGAAGCTGGATCCAGAAAATGAACCATGCATTTTTTTTTTTTTGACAGGCAGAGTGGACAGTGAGAGAGAGAGAGAGACAGAGAGAAAGGTCTTCCTTTTGCTGTTGGTTCACTCTCCAATGGCCTCCGCGGCCAGCGCATCGCGCTGATCCGAAGCCAGGAGCCAGGTACTCATCCTGGTCTCCCATGGGGTGCAGGGCCCAAGCACTTGGGCCATCCTCCACTGCACTCCTGGGCACAGCAGAGGGCTGGCCTGGAAGAGGGGCAACCGGGACAGAATCCGGCGCCCCGACCGGGACTAGAACCTGGTGTGCCAGCACCGCAAGGTGGAGGATTAGCCTATTGAGCCATGGCGCCGGCCATGCACTTTAACATTGGAGATGAGTATCTTTTAACACTGGGTTAAATGACCACTCCCTAAGTTTTTTTTTCTTTTTAAAAGATTTTATTTATTTATTTGATAGGTAGAGTTATAGAAAATGAGAGGGAGAGACAGAGAGAAAGGTCTTCGTTCCATTGGTTCACTCCCCAGATGGCCGAAATGGCTGGAGCTGTGCCAACCTGAAGCCAGGAGCCAGGTGCTTCTTACTGGTCTCCCATGTGGGTGCAGGGGCTCAAGCACTTGGGCCATCTTCCACTGCTTTCCTAGGCCATAGCAGAGAGCTGGATTGGAAGAGGGGCAGCTGGGACTAGAACCAGTGCCCATACGGGATGCCAGCGCTGCAGGCAGAGGATTAACCCACTGTCCCACGTGGCTGGCCCCTCCCTAAGTTTTAAATGCTTATTTACCCTTGACCCAGCCATTCTGTGTCTAAAAACTTATTCAACAAAAATACTACAAGGTATACATAAATGTTTAAAATAATCATTAAGGGGTCAGCGCTTGGCAAGGCAAGTGAGCCCGCCGCCTGCAGTGCCCACATCTCACATGTCAGTTCAAGTCTCGGCTGCTCCACTTCCAATCCAGCTCTCTGCTATAGCCTGGGAAAGCAATAGAAGATGGCCCAAGTCCTTGGGGCCCTGAACCCACATGAGAGACCCTGAGGAAGCTCCTGGTTTTTGGCTTTGGATCAACCCAGCTCTGGTTGTTGCAGCCATTTGGGGAGTGAACTAGTGGATGGAAGACTTCTCTCTCTTCTCTGCCTATGCCTCTCCTAACACTGCCTTTCAAATAAATAAAATAAATCTATGAAAAATAAAATAAAATAGTCATTGAAACCTTGGTTACACTAATAAAATGTTGGGCACAATATAAGAAAGAACAATTAAATAATTCCTGATTCTTCTGTACTATGGACATTTGCAAGACTCTTAAAAATAATGAGATAGCTAGAGAAAGTTCGTAAATAAATGAAGTTGGATAATGATGAGTCACAGTGTAGTAGGCACATTATTTTCACATAAATGTTTAATGTATATGCAAATGTATACAACATAACTAGAAGGGTATTAATTAATTTGACAATTATTTTGTAAAACCTATATGTGCTATTGATTCTTCTAGGTGCTGAATTTATGGCTATGACAAAACAGGCTGATAAACACCATTAATTTTATTTACCTCCACAAGATCAGATTGCTGTAGTAAAGAGGAACTTTCATTGTAATTCTACTTGCTATTGTGTTGTTTGCATATATTTTTTGGCTAGCATGCATTCATGTATTACTTTTATGAATTTAAAATAAAAGATTAAAAAGGACAACTTACTACTTTATTCCTTTTAGTATTTTTTGTTCTATTTAATACCATTGGTTGAACTCTTTAATTAACACACAATTATTCTTAAGTGTTTAAATTTAACTGAAAAGTGATCCCCGTTAAATATAAGAGTGGGAATAAGAGAGAGGAGATGTACAGTTCGGCACATGCTCAATCTGACTTACCCCTAATGGTAGATTTAGAAACGTTGTCAGGGGATTCCAATTCAATACCATCAAGGTGGCATGTACCAATGCCATCTCACTAGTCCAAGTGATCAGTTTCAGTTCATAATTGATCATAATGATAGGATTAAGAGTCAAAGGGATCACATAAACAAGACTAGTGTCTGCTAATACTAAGTGATAGAATTAAGAAGGAGCGAACGATCCAACATGGGAAGCGGGATACATAGCCGACTCATAGAATGGCAGATGTCCTAAACAGCACTCTGGCCTCAGAATCAGCCCTTAAGGCATTTGGATCCAGCTGAAGAGCCCATGAGAGTATTTTAGGCATGGACAGCCAAGACACTCTGGAAAAAAAAATTACCTAAATGAAAGATCTCTGTGAGATCCCAGCCGAAAATATGAGCCATCAAAGAAGGAGGTACCTTTCTCTGAAGGGAGGAGAGAACTTCCACTTTGACTATAACCTTATCTAAATAAGATCAGAGTTTGCAAACTCAAGAGGCTTCCATAACCTTAGCAGCTCATGATAAGAGCCTTGGGTAATTACTGACGTCATAAATAAGAGTGTCAGTTGTTAAATCAACAACAGGAGTCACTGTGCACTTACTCCTCATGTAGGATCTCTGTCCTTAATGTGTTGTACTATGTGAATTAATGGCATAACTAGTCCTCAAATAATACTTTATACTTTGTGTTTCTGTTTGGATGCAAACTGTTGAAATCTTTACTTAGTATATACTAAATTGATCTTCTTCTGTATATAAAGATAATTGAAAATGAATCTTGATGTGAATGGAATGGGAGAGGGCATGGGAGATGGGATGGTTGTAGGTGAGCAGGAGGTTATGGGGGAAAAGCCACTATAATTCAAAAGTTGTCCTTTAGAAATTTACATTTATTAAATAAAAGTTAAAAAAATATTGAAAAGGAAGAAAAAAGTGCATCTATATGTAGTTCTCATCTGTTCAAAACTTAGGATTCCATTGGTATGGAATTGTGTTTAACCAATCTGTATTTATGTATTTAGATACTTTTGCATTCATGTTTGCTGATTTATCTACAAGCAAGGGAGTAAAAGAGTTTATGTACACTGAAATATAAGATTAAAAATGCAGTTTGTTTTCATATACATTACATTCAGAAATAATTTTAGACACAGCTACATATCATTATATGAAAGGCTCCAAAAATATTAGCAAGTTTTAGAGAAATTCTCCATTTCCTTAGTGTACAAACAACAAGCAGAAATATTTCATTGGTGGTAATTTAACTTGAGGAGGAATGGAAGGCCTGCATGAGCAATTTGAAATAATTCATTTTAAGATGTGCTTTCATTCAAAATAAGTTATTATACCCATGCTAATATATTTCTAATTTACTTACCAGTTCTTTCACAATCATGTGGTCTATCATAGTGCCCTACTGGAAAGAAGTGGCCATCAAAGATGGAAGTACTTTTCTCTGAAGGGAGGAGAGAACTTCCACTTTGACTATGGCCTTGTCTAAATACTGACAGATTTGTGAATTCAAAAGACTTCCATAGCCTAGACAGCTCATGTCAAGAGCCTTGGGTCATCACTGACATCATACTTAAGAGTGTTAATTGTTAAATCAACAACAGGAGTCACTGTGCACTAACTTCCCATGCAGGACTTCTGTTTTCAAAGAGTTGTATTACAATTATGTCTAAGTGCTCAAAAAATATGTATCATTCTTGGGTGCTTCTTTAAGTTAATTAGGTTTCTGAAAAATTCTTTTTTTAAAGATTTATTTAATTAATTTATTTGATTTGTTTATTTGAAAGGCAGAGTTACAGAGAGAGGTGGAGACAGAAAGAGAGGTCTTCCATCCACTGGTCCATTCCCCAAATGGCCGTAACAGCCGGAGCTGTGCCAATCGGAAGCCAGGAGCCAGGAGCTCCTTCCAAGCCTCCCACGTAGGTGCAGGGGCCCAAGGACTTGGTCCATCTTCTACTGCTATCCCAGGCCATAGCAGAGAGCTGGAACAGAAGAGGAGCAGCTGGGACTAAAACCGGTGCTCATATGGGATGTCAGCACTTCAGGCCAGGGCGTTCACCCACTACACCACAGTGCCAGCCCCTGGAAGTAAAATCAGCTTCAAGATGCAATGACTTTGAACAGCCCCTGACTACTGAGAAACAGTATTGTTTTGCTTTGTTTTTGTTTTTCCTTCCGTGCAAATTGTTGAACTCCTTACTTAGTATATAGTTCGTCTTCTGTGTATAAAGTTAATCGAAAGGAGATCTTACTGGAGAATGGGATTGGGAATAGGAGAGGGAGCAGGAGGAAGGGTGGGAGAGTTGGTGGGAGGGCAGGTATACTGAACATTGCAATATTTTCATCAAGTTGTACTTATGAAATGCATGAAGTCTGTATTCCTTAGATAAAAGACTTCTTTGGGGGGAAAATTGAAAAAAAAAAAAAGGTTGCTTCATCCTGGATATGAATGCAGTGTAACCAAGGAAAGGAACCTGTCCTGAACAGAGGAGTTCATGATGGAATCTTGGGAGACATCAAAGAGCATAAGCCTATGTGGAAAGTAGAAGAGTATCCAGTCAAATGGACTAAGGTAGCAAATAACGGTGTCACTCAGGATAGGAAGGAGCATTCAAGAGGGGTGACCTGAAATCCACTTTGGAATAAGATTGAAAACTTAATGTCATCTTGTGTGAATTCATCTTGAAGTTCCTTTCCTTAGCCTGAGAGTTAATACTCGGATATAAACATATTCAAAATGCAACAGTGCCAGTCAAACAACTGAGTCCCAATATTTGTTTTATTGGTTTTCCTTGGAAATATTTTATGAGTCAGTGAATTACTTGACCAATTTGAGAGGTTTAAGTTTTCTGTTTTTGTAATCACTTGAGTGTCCTACTTTTTTCCATTTTTTTTTTTTTTAAATTTTAAGGGCATGTGACAACTGGCATCTAATATGTTTTCTAGTGGAATGTCCTCATTGTATCTACACGTTCTCTATTGATACAGATATGTTTAATTGATGCCCAAATTGGTTTGAATATCCAGTTATTATAGATATTTTTAGAAAATCCTTACTTTTAGATGTGCTATTTATATTCATGGAACTCAGTGAATAAAGAACTGATCTTTTCTTCTATACTGATTTCTGTAAGTGAAAAGATTTAGAAATTGTTGCTCAGATAAGCTTCAAACTAGTGACGTTAGTGTTTTAAGAATTATTCAGTTTTAAAAATAAAGCTTGTTTTTTCAAGGGAAAGGTTATCATTTTTATGGGCTGATTTATGTGATTTCAACAATAGAAATGATCAAATTAATCAAATGCCAAGTTTACTCTTCTTTTCTTCATGCTGTGTGGATTGAGTTGGTCTAAACAGTTGTTTGGAAGAATTTACACAAGTTTAGCAATGTGTGCACTAAAGCTGCATTTCCTCAGAATAAAGAGCTGATTTCTCAGACCCTAAATCACACCAGGAGTTAAATACCACTTATCCACTCAAATAAGATGTATTTTTGAAGCATTACAAAAGGAAAGAATAGACAAATATTATGGTCCAGTGACTCTGATAAATACAAACGATCCAAAACCTGCAGCCCAAGAATCAAGAATAAGCAATGCCCAGTTTTCCCTGAACTTCTGGAGAAGAAATCATGGAAATAATTATAATGCTGGAGAAAAGATTAGCAAATTAGAGTCTCTCTAGGCTCCCAGTTCAATCTCTTGTAATGAAAATAAAAGAATTTGTACAGCCTCACACATGGTGTAGGTGAGTATTGGAAGTTCTGATTGCTTCTCTGAAGTCTCAATGGTTTGGCTGCATGCCCACCTCCAGGGCAGACCCTGTCATTTTTTGCATGAAACAGAATGAGGTGATCTGAACCTAGGAGTCTATTTCTTCCCTAGATGCATGTGTACAATTCCTATTAATTTTAATGAGAATTATGTTTGCACATTGAGGCAGGATAAATCCCTTTGGGAGGAATCTTGCCCTTGGATGCATACTCGTAATTTCCATTAAAGGGACAAAACCCCAGGGGAACCATACATGGGCGCCTGAGGGCAAAATCTGACCCTCTGTATAAAAAAACACCACACGAATCACCAGGTCATCCTAGACTTGTAGATGCCAAAAATACAAGAGGTAAGCAAGCATTTACTTTAGGCTGTATTCAGCTGAAGTGGGTTTCTCAGTGAGGCCTTTCACTCGTGGTTCTTGTATAGAAGAAATAAGTACAAAAATAGAATGCAATATTTCAATTAGAACATTGCTCAAGAATAGCAACCAGTTAATAACATCGTATATTTTAAAGAAAGTTTTAGTGGAGAAACTGATATACCTTACTGCTCTTGCTTCCATATACGAGATTACGGACAATTGATGTCTTTTCGACAGTGACTCCTGTATGGAAACTTTTTAAGTGGCCCTAATATATAATGAATAATCTCAGGGCAGATATCTGTTTGAAGGAGATGTGATTGATGGTCTATCATTCCTAATTCACTGTTTATACTGGTAGCCAGCCTACTGGGAAAATACCTCATTCATCAGGGTATTAGTGAATTCAACCAACGTATGGCACCTTCATTTTAACAAACTAAAGGAGAAAAGCTAAATGGGGGAAATTGACAACCATCTCTGATTCTATGATAATGCAATTAGGCTGCTCCTCTCCAGAGCTTTTGCTAATTCACAAAACAGCTTCAGTCGGCAGGTCATAAATATATGATCATTTTTCACACTTTGAAAAGTAATGATGCCTTGACATGAATCAATAAATCTTGGTGAAGTCCTTTATACTTTTATGTTCAGCATGCAAGTCAGTTTCAAAACTCGTGTGTATTAAATCTGACTTGCTATCCAGCCTGTGTTTACATAATCTAATTTAACAAAGTCTCAAATAAACGTGTAAATGAAGTGTTTATAGTAAGCACAAGGAAAGTTTCCCTTTCATTGAGAAAGTGTGATATGGTGCATCAAACTATTTTAATTTGCACTCTGAAATACCCATATTTGCAAATGTGCCACATACAGAGAGCTGTTGCTCCTAAAATTTGGTAGTTTCTATATTGAGCTTTGCATGTTATGCTCAATAGCTAAATGAAAAAAAAATTCTGCTGCATATGACAGAGTGTGTAATGCATTATTTATCTAAAACGAATCTGTTGCAAAACATCCAGGAAACGTTAATATCTATCTTTCAGGCCAAAAATGGAGGGGAGTAGTTTGCTCATCTTTCTAAAACAATTGCATGAAAATATGTGGTGAACATATATACATGTATTAAGTAGCAAATACACACAGCAGCACAACATTTTTCTAACAATCATGGTTCCACATGCTCTACAGGGAATAGGAAGATGGACAGGCTAATGAATACAGCAGGTAGCAAGCGGTTGAGGTTTGCTTAAGAATGAATTATCAAACAGCTACAAATTGCCAATTTAAAGAGGTTATACTATACAGTACATAGCGTTTTATTTTTTATTCCTAGAATGGTTGACAATTTTCCTGGATAAAAACTGAAATGATACTAAATCATAAATGTACCTGCTGTGCTGTCATTCCCATTAAACTCCCCCTTTATTTTGTTTATTCACTGTTCATGGCTGCTAAAAAAATGATGTGCTTCATAACAGGGGTGGACAAAGCAGCATTTTTATTGAAGACTTACATGACAATATATTTTTAAATTAAAAACAAAGCAATTGGTTCTTGGCTCATGAGTCTTTCACAGTCATTTGGAATTCTTGATGAAAATAAATATTGCATAGAAAATTGTTTTTGAAATGTTCATGCATTGTGCTTAATCTCCATTATTTGATGTTTGCTCTGATGAGTAATTGATATTATATACTATCTATAAATAGATTCTGTCTTTGCAATACAACATCAAGGGGGGTGATGGAACATCGATTCCCTTGATTGAAATTTCCATTTTGCCTTGTGCTCTGTAAATCTAGACTTAAGCATACACATTCCCTGTAGGGACCATGATACTGAGCAAATGCAGTAGGCAATGGCTAATACAATCCAGTTTTATTTTTAAATTTAGTTTTTACAACATAAAAATTCTGATGAATAATAACTGTACATATTTGTAAAAAAATGTAATATTTTGATACACATATATAATGTGTACTCATCAAGTCAGGATAATTAACATTTCCTTCTCTTTGTCATCACATTATGATTAGAGGTTTGGTGCTTGTCTCTTCTATTTGTTCAGAAAATATATAATAGATTATTGTGAAGCATTGTTACCCCGTTATTCTGTGTAACACCGGGAATTTATTCCTTCTATCTAACTCTGATTTGATACCCATTATTCAACTTCCCTCAATGCCTCCCTAATCCATCCCAGCTTCTTGTAATCACTATTCTATGTTTAGATTGAGGTTTTTTTTTTTTTTGGTTAGCTTTCACATATGTGGAAGAATATGCAGTATTTTTCTTTCTGTGACTAGCTTATTTCACTTAACATGATATCTTCAAGTTTCATCCATTTTCCTGCAAATGACAGGATTTCATTCTTTTTTATGCATGAATAATATTCGATTGAGTATATATACCACATTTATTTTATCCTTTCATCTGTTGATGAACATCTTGTTTTGTTCCATACCTTGGCTATTGTGAATGGTGTTGCAATAATATACCTAGTAGTCAACTGCTGGAATATACTGAAGTTCTATTTCAAGATTTTTAAGGAGTCTAAATTATTTTCCTTTGGGACTATATTCCCATCTGCAGTATATAAGAATTCCCTTTTTCTCCACATTCTCACCAGCATGTGTTACTTTTTGACTTTTAAAAAAAGCTTTATTTATATATTTGGAAATCAGAGTTACAGAGAGGAAGAGATAGATAGATATGGAGAAGAGAGGTTCCATCCTCTGATTCACTTCCCAGGTGGCTGCAATGGCCAAGACTGGGCCAGACTGAAGTCAGGAGCCAGGAGCCATTTCCAGGTCTCCCACAGGGGTGACAGGTGTCAAAGCATGTGGACCACCTTCTGCTGCTTTTTCCCAGGCCACTAGCAGAAAGTTGGAATGAAAGTGGAGCAGCCAGGACAAGAAGTGGTACCCATATGAGCTGCTGACATCACTGGGGGTGGCCTCACCCGTTATACCACAACACTGGTCCAAACTTTTTGTCTTTTTGATATGGTAATTCTAACTAGGGTGAGATAGTATCTAATCACTGTTTTCATTTGCATCTCCCTGATGATTAGTGATACTGAGCAGATTTTCACATATTTTCTGGCCATTTGTATTTCTTCTTTTGAGAAATGTCTCTTCAGGCCCTTTGCCTGTCTCAGCCAAATTTGTTGTCTTTTTGTTGTTGAGTTTTAATATCTTTAATTCCTTAGAACCAGATTATTGAATTACAAACCATCTTGTAATAATAGTTTAGGAAAGCCATTCTGAGATGCTTTTCAAATGTCCACAAAGGGACACCAACTGGTACTCGACAACTAGTATTCTAGTGGGCTTCTGTTCCTCAGATCTGTGCATAGTACATTGAACACTCTTGCATTCTTTTGATATAAAGGATGCCAGTTTCATTTCTAGGTAAAATACGCAGTTCTTTGCAAAATAACTACATTTACTATGAAACAGGCTGTGAAAAGTGATGTGAAATAACCTCTAAAATTATTAGATTGACTCTTGCAGCTTGCCCTCTGATTCTGACCATGAGACTGCTGGATGCCTGGCATCCATTTGATGAAGGTTCTTGCAAGAAAAATATTTGGATTAATGATATAATTTAGTGACAATTTAGTGACAGTAGGTCTCACCTCAGCTGAGTGACAACAGAATTGAAAACGTAAACCAGTAGGACAGACGAGAGAGTGGCTGTTGGGGCAGCAGCAGGGAGGCTGCAGGGGTCACTCTGATTGGCATTGTCACTTTTGCCATTCATCAAGCAAGGCCAGACTTCCCGAATCATTTACCAGATGGGGCAGCTCGTCAGTTTAAACACCTGATATGAAGCCATCCGTCATCTGATAACACGATCGTTGGGCTGCAGCTGGCTGGGTGCTCTGTAGCCTGAGTGCACATGTGATGGACTCAAGCCAGGGAGGCGGACTTTGTCGGGTTGCCCTCCCTTGATAGGATTTGCAGTCCTCCACTGGACCATGGAACAGGTGGAGGCTGAGAGAGAATGAAAAAATTACCATGTGTTGCAGGGATTAGAGCCTTCCACACTCAACACTCCTCTTGAATACCAATCAAAGTGAGACAACCAACCTTGAGTCAGACCAACATCAGGTCTGGCCATAGAACAGAATGGGAGACATGCAGAAAAAGCTAGCAAGGCTGATTTCCTAGCAAGAAGAGCAATTTATATCATTTGGAACCTACCTACATATATTTGAAACCAAAGCCTGGTGATGCAATTTTTCTCTAAGATCCAACTTTCTTTTTCTTTTTCTTTAAAAACATAAACAAAGCATCTTGAGCATTTTTAAAAGAGAGAGGGAGAAAGAGTAATCTCTAGGGAATCATCACAAATCCTGTTATTTTATACTCACCATGGAGAAAAACTAATGCAACAAAGGGAGTCAGACAAAGAGACAAATTATGCGCACTTAAACTGAAAGTGTTTATTGCCATGTGAAATATAATTACGTTGATTTAAAATGTTCACCGCTCAGACAGCCTAGAGCTTATTGGAATAAGGGCTAACCTTTCACAGGAGAATGAGGTTTTTTTACTGAATTCCTCACTAGCACAGAAAATAGAGCCTCATTCCTCACACTGGCGGACCGTGTGTGAAACCATCTCTTTATTTGTCAAAATTAAAATCCCTCAATTGGAGAGTCCATAACTGAGATAATAAGTTAACTACGAAAGACTTAATCCTCTTATGTCCTTAGTGGGATAATATAAAGAAGTTTATTCTGCTTAGCATATGACACTCTTTATTGTCATAATTCCTAGTGAGGATCTCTTCTAGCTTATTTACTGTTCTCTGCCAACACTGAGCAAGCTCTCCCTCTTCTCATTCTCTGTCTCAATGAGTGATTTTGTATCTCTGCCTCAAATGCCACATGTCTCCACCCTAAATGCCATGTGTCTCCACTCCAAATGACTTGTGTCACCAAGAAACCTCCCCACAGACACATCTTCACAGCTGTGAGAAAGTAGAGCTATTTCTGATGCAGATTCTGTATCTAGCTTCTGTTTTCATTCCTTCTCATTTTCTGTTCAGGGAACTGCATTTATCTGCTGGAGACATATTTGGAACAATCTTCCTGTTGCTACTTAGGTGGTAGCTTTATTTTTTAATTTATTATTATCATTTTTAAAATATGAAAGGAAGAGCTACAGAGAGGAGAGAGAGAGAGAGAGAGAGAGAGAGAGAGAGAGAGAGAGAGAATCCATCTGCTGATTCACTCTTCAAATACCTGCAACAGGCAAGTCTGGGCTAGGCTGAAGCCAGGAGCCAGGAATTCCATTCTGGTCTCTCAGCTGGGTGACAGGGACCCAAGAATTTGGGCCATCTTTTACTGCTTTCCCAGGCAGATTAGAAGGGAGCTGGATTGGAAGTGGAGCAGCTAGAACTGAAACTGGTACTCTGACAGAGGATGCTGGCATCAGAAGCAGTGGCTTAACTGCTGTGCCACAAGGCCAGCCCTCAATATTTTTCGAAACACAGCACTACATTTAAGTAGTTAACATGGTTCCTGGCACATAGCAAGATCTCTATTAATAATAATTGTTATGTTGCTCTATAAACATTGTACAAATAACAACAGTACAATTTATTCATAATAGGCAGGGGAAATTTTTTCATTTTAGTTCAATAACACAAATTGAGGCTTACACTGCTTCTGTTGGCCAAGCCACGAATTAGAGGTAATAAGGCATAGTCCCTCTCCTCCTGAAGTCTAGGCCAAGGTTGTAAAGGTTGCACAAGGATTTTTTTTTTATAGTACAGAATTAAAACATATATCAGAGCAAAGTCTTGCCCATCAGTGAATCCATCTTACAATGCTCCTGGATATAATAGGTCTCAGTTGTAAAACTTGAATTTTATACTTTCCTTTTATTTATTGTTTTACATTTCTTCTTTAAATCTCCTTCCCTGTTTGTCTTTGCCCTAGAAAGATGACTTAAGCTAATACTTTAAGATGAAACATTACCTTTTCACCAACGTTATTCATTTAAATTCATATAACTCAAAGGAAACCAAGCACTTGTTTATAATAAATTGTCCACTTCTATTGTCTTTAGATGTTATATCTGTCATTATAAGATTTGAATCACACACTTTTCTCATAATATTGGTATAAACATGTAAAAAGCACTCATTGATCAATGTAAGGTGTTTTCATGACTTAGAGCACATGTTAGAATAGAGAAAGTTTAGTGATTTTAACAGTGTATTCTCTTGGTCTGTAGCCCCTAGAAATGTTTTATAAATATGTGACTCACTGTATGAGGTACAAATAATGAAGTTAAGTAAGATGGGGATCCACATTTAGTTGAGATGACAGACCTCAGACGAACTGCTATACAGGGGCAGACATTTAGCAGAAGGCAGTTAGCCTAGTTGCTGAGATGCTCTCCTGGGGCTGGAGCTGAGGGGTGGTGGGCAAAGCTGTCAGCTGCAGTGCCAGCATCCCCTATGGGCACCGGTTCAAGTCTCAGCTGCTCCACTTCTGATCCAGCTCTCTGCTATGGCCTGGGAAAGCAATAGAAGAAAGTCTAAGTCCTTGGGCCCCTGCATTCCCATGGGAGACCTGGAAGAAGCTCCAGATTCCTGGCTTTAAAATCTTTAAACAAATTTAAAAAAAGATACTCTCCTTTCTTAGAGTATTAGGGTTCCATTCCTGGCTCTGACTACAGCTTCCTGCCAGTGCAGGTGCTGAGAGGTATGGTGGTAACTCAAGCAATTGTGTTCCTGCCACCCACAGGCACTTGGGGAGTGAACCAGCAGATGGGAGCTCTCTGCTTCTCAAATAAATTAGAGAAATAAAAAAGATACTGGTATATCATATGAAATACACTACATAAGAGGCTTCTAATAAATGTAATACAAATACTAGAGACAATTGTATAGGTTTGAACATCATTCAATAAATCTTTGTAGGAGAGATAATATTTGAATAATGAGTAGGTTTGAAAGGAGCAAAGATCTTTCTAGATTGAGAGAACAGCACAAGCAAAAGTTCAGAAGGAATCCTCACAACACAAATAGCATTTCACTTATTCATTCAACAAATATTTGAACGCAAATATTTGTCGGCTTTGATCCAACAAGGCCTTGTAAATATACACTTGGGTGGACGCTTGTGTTCCAAATATACAAACAATGCTAGATAAATTTTTAAAGCAAAAGTTAAAAATGATAGAGCTGTGCTGAAACAAAATAAAACAAAGCAAACATCTCTGGGAAGTTATTGGAGGTGCAGATGCAGGGCCAGGCTTGCCAATATGTAGGCATTTCATGTTTGTGAGACAAATTGTTGCCTGGAAGGTGGTAGGAAGAGCTATGCTCATCACCTGAGACCAGCTGTGTCTGAGGGCAAAACCCATGGTCCATTTGAAGTCATGAAAAACAGAAAGCAACACACACAGCCTTAGGAGTACAACTGAAACCAAGCCCCAAGATAGCCTTGTGACAGCAACCATGAAGTTCTTGTTGTCTCTGTTCTATAAGAGCAAAACTTCAATGCAAGACATGGCACAGGAATGAAGGACGTGGGGAACAGGGTAGAAGTACCACAAAACTAAGCATGGACAGATAAACTGAGAATGAAATCCTGGAGATTATGCCTATACTCATGGAGCAGAAAAAGTACAATACCGGGAAAGTAGTCAGTAGGGTGAAAACTTTGTCTATGAATTTGGCACCCAAAAGTAGTAGAACAATTTGACACGTATTTGAACATAAATACATTTAGGATGTTCCAAGAGACAAAAAAAAAATAATTATATACAAAGAACAAAGAAATAATGGCAAAGCCCAAGATGAAATATGACAAATGACAGCTGGATATGAAAAACAATTAAAATTCCTGGAAATGCATAACACAGTGAGTAAAATTAAAACTCTATAGGTGAGATATACTTTTGATCAGTTATAGACAAAGAGGACCTGGTATATTGGAAAAAAGTAATAAATAATCTGTGCAGAAATTCAGAGTAAGAGAAGAAATATACACACATCATATAAAAGGGCACTACAAATCGATTGTAGAAAAATGGAAGTAAAAGAGTTTATTTGGGTGCAAAATAAATTTGAAATCCTTATTTAGTTTTGCACAATATGTATTTTTCCATTTTTGAACACCCCTTGTATAAATGGATTTCAAAGTTTTTTTTTTGCACCAACATAAAAACCTCTTAATGAGATTTCCTATGAAGTTTTTGAACTGTGATAGCAGTTCTGGAAGAAAAGAGCACATTGAAGTTATTGAAAAGTAAAGATAATTAGGCTGAGAGCAAACAACTTCTCAGACACAATATATATGCACCAATAGAGTCAGCAGAAAGAAAATAAATTCCAACTTGGAATTTTATAACTAATTAAATTATCATTTAACACTGAAGTAAAAGACAAGACATTTCAGCCAAGATAAAAGTGACTATAAAAAAGTCACTAAAAGCACCACTATACAGGAAGGAATGGACCACATGAAAATTAGTGAGCAAATCAGTAATTCAATAATATGCTACTTGTAAAATACAATAAGCATTTTTGGTGTGTATTTTTGAACAAAAGCAGGGGTGGTGATTGGGTAGCTAGACCAGGCTAAATGCTTTATGATCTGAGAAAAACAGAGCTGATGAATAATTTGACTTTACTGAACATTTTCCAAAGCTGTTAGGAGTATTGAATGTTCTTGGTTCAAAACTGAGTCCCTACTTAATGAATTTGTCCCGTTATCCAAGGTTATGCTCCCTTTCTGGGGGCATCCCTTGTCCAGTGACTGATTTATATGGAAATATAAAGGCCTAGAATTTTTGTCACAAAAGAGTGGACAAATCTAAAGAGAAATCCATGCTTCATGGGATCTGCTGAAGTCTTTATTGCAACAACAGCTGAGTTCAACTTCTCTCTCTGCTAAGTTCTGCTTCCTTTCTTCCTTGCAACATTTCCCAAAATACTCAGTAGGCAAATTTCCATCTTAGGGTATTTCCAGGGAGCCTGACCTACAAGAACTGGGAAGTGGAAATGGTCCCAGGTTGCAGATTCTAAAATGGGATATAACAACTGAGGCACTCACCTGCCAGCTGGCAGTGGGAACTCCATCACTGGTGATAGGAGTACTGATGACTCCTAAAAGAACATAGCCATGAAAGCATTAAAATCTTACTAGTAGTGACTTGGGATTGGATACTAGAGTCTGGTAAAGATAATATCTTGGGCTTTGAGGGATTTAGAGAAACAGTAAGTATATGGACTATGGAACTGGATCTTTTACCATCAGTAAGAAGGAAGCACAGTGCTTGATGGGCTCTTTGTGGTTTGAAAGTAGGGGCCCAGAGCAGCACAGAGTTCTGCAGCAGGTCCAGGATGCAGGGCAAGCAGTCTTGTTGCTGCGGTTGTACAATTTTGCAATCTAATGGCTTTCGAAGTCTCTGTGGTTAGAAAAAGACTGGAATTTAAGCCACATTGAAATAGGAGAATCACAAATTGGATAGACTCCAAGTATTTCAGAGTAAAGTCATGCTGTGTACTACAAAGAAATAAATCCCATTTAAAAATATTTATTTTATTATTTAAAAGAGTTACAGAGAGATTTGGAGCCAGGGAGAGAGAGAGAGAGAGAAAGAGAGAGAGAGAGAGGTCTTCCATTCTGCTGGTTCACTCCCCAGGTGGCTGCAATGGCTGGAGCTGCACTGATCTGAAGCCAGGAGCCAGGACCTTTCTCTGGGTCTTCACATGCGGGTGTAGCGGTCCAAGAACTTGGGTCATCTTCTACTGCTTTCTCAGACCATAGCAAAGAGCTGGATTGGAAATGGAACAGCTGGGACTCGAACTGGCACCCATATGGGATGCCACACTGCAGGCTGGGGCTTTAACCCACTGCACCACAACACTGACCCCTAAATCCTATTTTAGAGATTGTCTCTGACAAGCTCCTGTCCCTTGTGGAAACGAAGTATCTGGCCATCTAAAACAACCGTGTGACCAGAGATGACCATCATTAGTTATGCTGTAGCTGAATCATCACATTAAAATATTTTGAAGGCCCCAGCATTGTAGCATAGTGGGTTAAGTCATGATTCCAGCTTTTAATACCAGCATTTTATGTGGGCATTGGTTTTTGTCCTAGCTGTTCCACTTCCATCAAGCTTTCTACTAATGTGCCTGGGAAAACAACAGATGATGACCCAAGTGCTTGGGCCCATATCACCCATGTGGGAGACCCAGAAGAAGCTCCTGGATCCTGACTTTGGCTTGGTCCAACTCTGGCTGTTATGGCCATTTGGGGCGTGAACCAATGGATGGAAGATCTCTCTCTGTTTCTGTCTCTCTTTCTCTCCTTCTCTCTCTCTCTCTAACTCTGCCTTTCAAATAAATAAATTAATCTGTTTTTAAGAAGATTTATTTATTTATAAGTCAAAATGAGAGAGGAGAGGAGAGGAGAGAGAGAGAGAGAGAGAGAAAGAGAGATTGCACTTCTCAATGGCCACAATGTTTGGGGCCAGGCCAGGCAGAAGCCAGGAGCTTCTGTGTCTCCCATGTGGATGGCAGTGGTCCAAGCACTTGGGCCATCTTCTGTTGCTTTCCCAAGTACATTAGCAGACAGCTGGATTGAAAGTGGAGCAGCTGGGACTTGAACTGGCAGCCATATGTGATGCCAGTGCTACAGATGGCAGCCTAGCCCACTGTGCCACAGCACTGCTCCCCACCCCCACTTTTTTTAAAAAAAGAAATAAATCAGGGAAAAATTAAAATAAAATATTGTGAGGGTTCAATGCAATGCATTAATAATGAAGTGGGATTAGTCCAGATTGTGTCTAGAAGCTCCAAGGAAACTTCAAAGACAAGGGAACCAGACCTCCGCATTACCCACATATTAGAAGATAAGGATGGAGGGGAGAGGTTGAACATGATATATAGATGAATTAGATTGCTTTGTGAATTAAATTTGAAAATGGACTGCTTAGACTTGGTCTTTTTTTTTTTTAATTTATTTGACAGATAGAGATAGACAGTGAGAGAGAGAGAGACAGAGAGAAAGGTCTTCCCTCTGTTGGTTCACCCCTCAAATGTCCACCACGGCCAGAGCTATGCTGATCTGAAGCCAGGAGCCAGGTGTTTCCTCCTGGTCTCCCATGCAGGTGCAGGGGCCCAAGCACTTGAACCATCCTTCACTGCCTTCCCAGGCCACAGCAGAGAGCTGGACTGGAAGAGGAGCAACCGGGACTGAAACCCGGTGCTCATATGGGATGCCCGCGCCACAGGCGGAGGATTAACCAAGTGAGCCACGGCACCAGCCTAGAGTTGGTCTTGAAAGAGTTGTGATGGGAAATCCTCCCAATGGGAAAAATTTCAGGTTGTGCATCTGGTAATGCATTTTATGTGGAAAGTGAAAAAGCCCAATGAGGAGTTACATGAACTCACGGGCAATGATGAATAACGTGGCTAGTTGGCCAGAATCCAGGGAAGAGAAGAAGTGAAGAGTGAGAAGTTCTGGAGAAGAATGCATCTGGATTCATGGAAATTGGCAAGGGATCTTTATATCACAATTATTGTGGAACAAAGAGTAGTCACCGTGGGATCCATGTTTTATTGTAAATGTCACAATTTCATTTATTTTTTATAGCTGAGTAATATTCCATTATGTGTCTATATTTTCAAATTCAACGAACAGTTGAAGGACAACTAGGTTGATTTTATGTCTTTAATATTGTGAATTGGTAAATGTAGTAAATGTGGGAGTGCAGGCATCCCTTCCATGTGCTGACTTTCTTTTCTTTGGTTATATATTTGGTTACAGAAGTATGATGATTGGATCATATGGTAGATTCATTTTTAGTTTTTTTCTTACTCTCCATATTATTTTCCATTATGATTGTACTAATTTTCATTCCCATCAACATTGTATTAGGGGACACTTCTCTACAACCTCAGCAGCATATGTTACTTTTTGACTTTTGGATCATAGTCATTCTAATTGGAGTGAGATGATATCTCATTGTGGTTTTTAATTGCATTTTCCCAATAGCTAGTGATTCTGGGCATCTTATTCATTTGACTTCTAATAATTTTTATTTCTTCTTTTGAAAAGTGTTCAATTATATTCTTTGCCTATTTCTTAATTGGATTGTTTCTTTTGTTGTTGTTGAATTTTTTGGGCCCCTTGAATATTCGTATATTAATCCTTTATCATATGCGCTGGTTGCCACTATTTTCTCCAATTCTACCAGTTGTCTCTTCACTTTGTTAATCATTTTTGCTGTGCAGAAACTTCTTAGTTTGATGTAATCTCATTGATCTATTTTGCTTTTATTGTCTGTGCTTTCAGGTTTTTATCTACAAAGTCATTGCCTATGCCAATGTGTTGGAATATTTTCTTTTAGTAGGTTGACAGTTCAGTCTTAGTTTAGCTCCTAATCCATTTTGAGTTTTTTTTGCATGGGGAGTGAGGTAGGGGTCTTTTTTCAAATTTCTGTATATGGAAACCCGATTCTCCAAGGACTAGTTGTTGTAGAGAATGTCTTTTCTAGGGAATGTTTTTAGAACACTTACGAAAAATAAGTTGTTTATGGGTACATGGATTTATACCTGGGGTTTTTATTTTGTTTCATTGGTCTATGTGTCCATGTTTATTCCAGTACTCTGTTGTTTTGGTTATAACAGCATGTGGTATGTCATGAAATCTTGTATTTTGATGCCTCCATCTTTTTTAAAAAATATTTATTTATTTGAAAGTTAGAGTTACAGAGGAAGAGACAGAGAGAGGTATCTTCCATCTGCTGATTCACTCCCCAGATGGCTACAGTGGCTAGTGCTGGGACAGGCTGAAGCCAGGAGCCAGTAGCTTCAATCTGAGTCTCCCACGTGAGTGGCAGGGGCCCATATATTTGGGTCACCTTCCTCTGTTTTTCCCAGGCCATTAGCAGGGAGCTGGATTGGAAGTGTTTGGTAATAATACTAGATTCAAAAAGGAGTGAATGCTCCAGCACGTGAAGCAGTCCATACAGCAGGCTCATAAAATGACTATCACCTTAAGCAGTACTGTGACCTCAGAATCAGTCCTTAACACATTCGGTTCTGGCTGAAAAGTCCATGAGAGCATTTCAGGCATGGAAGGCCAAGACACTGTGGCAAAAATTATCTTACAAGAAGGACCTCTGTGGGTGAGACTCAAGTGGAAAGAAGGGGCAATCAAAGAAGGATGTACCTTTCTCGGAAGGGAGGAGAGAACTTCCACTTTGACTATGGCCTTGTCTAAATACTGACAGAGTTTGTGGATTTGAAAGTCTTCCATAGCCTAGGCAGCTCATGTCAAGAACCATGGTGGTCATTGACATCATAGCTAAGAGTGTTAATTGTTAAATTAACAACAGGAGTCACTGTGCACTAACTTCCCACGCAGAACCTCTGTCCTCAAAGAGTTGTATTATGAAAGTTAATAGTAAAACTTGTTCTCAAAGAATTACTTTGTTTTAGTGTATTAAGTGGAGTATATTCTTATGTCTCATAAGTTGTAATTATGTCTAAGTGCTTGCAAAAGATGTATCATTCTTGTGTTCTTCTTTAAAGATAATTAAGTTTCCCAAGGAAAAAAGAATGCTAAAAAAAAGAAGAGAGGCCGGCGCCATGGGTCACTTGGCTAATCCTCCGCCTGCAGCACCAGCACTCCGGATTCTAGTCCTGTTTGGGGTGCCAGATTCTGTCCCGGTTGCTCCTCTTCCAGTCCAGCTTTCTGCTGTGGCCCGGGAGTGCAGTGGAGGATGGCCCAAGTGCTTGGGCCCTGCACTTGCATGGGAGACCAGGAGGAAGCACCTGGCTCCTGCCTTTGGATCGGCGCAGCATGCCAGCCGTAGCGCACTGGCCTTAGCGGCCATTTGGAGGGTGAACCAATGGAAAAGGAAGACCTTTTTCTCAAAAAAGAGAAATTAACTGCAAGATGAAATAACTTTGAACAACCCTTGTCTGGACTATTAAGGAACAGTTTTTTTTTCCTTTTTCTTTCTCTTTCTCATACAGTGTTGAACACTTTACCTAGAATAGAGCTAATCTTCTATGTATAAAGTTAATTGAAAATAGGTCACAGTTAAAAATAAGACTGGGAATAGGAGTGGGAGGAGGAAGAGGGATGGGAATGTGGGTATAGTGGGAAGAATTACTGTGTTCCTAAAGTTGTATTTATGAAACACATGCAAAAAAATAAATCTTAAGAAAAAGAATGTGAAAGTGTAGGAATCATATGACACTAGTATTTGATTATCTAAGAGCTGAGAATCACAGAATGTTAAGGGTCAGAAGCCCTAGCCTAGAACAAGGTGTATCTAGCTACACTTTAACTTTTACTTTTCTACAGTAATTGTATTCAGATGAATCATAAAAGTTATTTGTCCCAACCAAAAAAGAAAAAGATCACAATATTTGAAGGATTTTGGATAGGCCTTTTCATACATAAATCTATTTATCTATAATATTTCACTCTATTATTATATAATTTCCAAGTGTTTTTTCCTAAATAAGCCCATTTAAGTTTCATAGCAACCCTTTGAGGTAGGCAGTGAAATATTGTTATCTCCATTTTAAAAACAACCTAAATCTCAGAAAAAAATCCTAAGTATTTAAATTCAAATTTTCAAATAACAACTGTGAGAAAAGAAATCTATAACTTCTAAGTTAGTATAGAAAAGAAAATAATGTTAGAAAACAGTATCAATCCAGAGATAAAACAAAGTAAGAAAAAAGAGTAAACACAAAGTGGTAATTGGAAAGAATAAAATAGAAATGATATGGGGCCAGCACTGTGGAGTAGCGGGTAAAGCCATCGCCTGCAGTGCCAGCATCCCATATGGGTGCTGGTTCCAGTCCCGGCTGCTCCACTTCTGATCCAGCTCTCTGCTATGGCCTGGGAAAGTAGTACAAGATGGCTGAAGTCCTTGGGCCCCTGCACTCACGTGGAAGACCTGAAAGAAGCTCCTGGCTCCTGGCTTCAGATCGGCACAGCTCCAGCAGATGCGGCCATCTGGGGAGCAAACCAGTGGATGGAAGAACCTCTCTTTCTCTCTCTCTTTCACCTCTGCCTCTCTGTAATTCTGCCTTTCAAATAAATAAATAAATCTTTTTTTAAAAAAGAGAAAAAGGGATACGGCTACATGGATCAACAACAACAAACAGAAGCATATTAAGCTCTCCCATTAAAAGGGGTGTAATATTAGATTAAAGTGCAGGTTTTTTTTTTTTTTAAGATAACAAATAGAAGTGCTGGTAATAAAGAAATAAAGATTTAAAAATACCTGAGTAGAATTTCTTTTTAAATTTTTTTTAGATTTATTAATGTATTTGAAAGGCAGAGTTACAAGAGGCAGAGAGAGAGAGAGAGAGAGAGAGAGAGAGAGAGGTCTTCCATCTGCTGGTTCACTTTCCACATGGCCTCAACAGCCGTGGGACTTGGGCCATCCTCTACTGCTTTCCCAGGCCTTAGCAGAGAGCTGGATCAGAAGTGGAGAATCCAGGACACGAACTGGCACCCATATGGGATGCTGGTACTACAGGCAGCAGCTTTACCTGCTATGCCACAGCCTTGGCCCCATAAAAATACCTGAGTATAAATTATTAAAATACAATCCCAGGCAAATTATTTCAGCAATGTTAACATCAGGCAATATCAGTTGGGATTTATTCCTAGAATTCTCCATACAAAATTGTAATGACATAGCATACCATATTAATAAAAGAGAAGAAACATAATTATATGAATGGATATATAAACCTCTAACAAAATTCAGCATTAAGTATTATTGCATCAGTTTGCTATGCAGAAGTTATAATCAATTAATTCAGAGTTAAAAGCATCTCATAGAGAATATAGTATATATGTAACAAAAATGTTATAAAATATGCTAAGCAATGTTGTTTGTATGAAGTTTAAGAATTTCCCAAAGGATTATCTTTTTGTTTTTAGCTAATAACCTATTGCATTTAAAATGCTGTGGAAAGTATCCATAGGGGAGTAAAAGACTAAATTCATAGTAGGGATTACCTCTGTGGAGGTTGGAACACTCAAAAGTTTTCTAATTTATACAATTAAAATCAGTTTCTAGATTTTGGAAGATATTTTGTAGGCATTGAGGATATTGAGATGAGTGGGTCATGATCTTTGCCTTCAAAATACTCTGATTCAGCATGTGGGACACAAATGTACTACACTTGATCTTAGCCAAAAGGCTGAGAAGTGATAGGATATGGGACAGAATTGTATCTCATATAGGCAGGATATGACCTGTATTGACTCTCATCTGGATTACACAGCAGTGATTCTATCAACTGCTCCATGAGCATTGGTTATTTTCACTCTGTTCAAAGCACTAGGTTTACTTATATGGACATTATTCACAATAATTATTTATAGTGCTTCAACTTGCAGCTTATATTAGAAGAAAAATATATATCTTGTGTTTATTTCCTGGCAATTCAATATTTTCTATGTTGTGCTTTGTGAGAAAATTAATGAATAAGTAGCAGTATAATATTCCCTCTGTACTAGTTTTAATCTAGGCAAATGGTCCTTTGCTATGTACAATAAGTTGTAATAGTGAAATAAGTCCATAATCGGCCTGTTACTGTGAGACAGCACTGAGCTAAGAAACATAATGGAAGGCAAGATAGATAGGAGTTAGGAGCAGAATCCAGGAAACAGAGACTGGGGCAGTGTCAAAGGGCATCTAGCCCTGGGAAAAACTCCCAATTCACAAGAGCAGAGGCTTAAAAATAATCATTATAAACCTTTTCTTCACGTTACTTGTAGGAAAATCTTCCTCTGTATTGAGTGAAACATTGATTCTTTCTCATGGTTAATTGCTCAATATTAAATAAAATCTTTCTTAGAAATGTTATGAAAAGCCATTAGGTATTTTCCTATATATTTGGAATGATCTAAAAAGCCATTTACAGCCCTTAAAATGATGTGCTCTATTTACACTTCCTTTTCTGTAAATGAACCAAAATCAATAAAACATTTTATAGTTCTGAATATATTTAGTAAAATGATTTCTCCCAAACAACATACACCTATGCCTAATACTCAAATTTATTTTATGTCCAACTACTCAAAATGAAACCTAAGGGTGCAATAAAACTGAGATAGTAAGAACCATCCATGATATATTTCTAAACACTTTTCTTGTGTTGCTTCATAATTTAACATATGGATGAAAAATCAGATGTGATTTCCATGCAAGATAATTAATAAAGTGAATGAAAGCATGCTATATTTAATTGCTCATGGAATTTTCAAAATAGGTATATGTAAGATTGTATATAATAATAAACAGAAAAAAAATGAAGGCAAATATCTGTTACTTTTGGAAGTCCTAATATATGCTATTTAGTTATAGAGAATGATTATGCTTTGTTACTGCAGAGGAAAATTTCAGGAAAAGTGTGTATGTGTGTGCGTGCTGGTGTGTGTATGTGTGCGTATGTATGTGTGTGTGTGAAATAGATTAAGGAACAGCAAAAGATCGTGGTAAAACTTTGAATAAATATCATGTATTTGAAGATGTTTAATTGGAATTCTTATGTATTTCAATAAAGTGGCATAAGTATATAGGCCATGTTAAAACAAGGAGTTTTAACTGCTTTTAAAATAAAAATTAACAAATGAACAATTTCTCCTTACTTCATATGCCTTATGTATAGATTCTTGTGGAATATTCGAGAATTTGAGATTACTTGGTCTTGACACTGGCGTAATGAAGGATTAGTGTGAGAATATTCCCAATTTCCACAGAGAATAAAACATGAAGAAATGAAATGGGGTCAAAGTTGTTTTCAAGGAGGGTGAGTTGAGGTTGGCGGCGTGGTGCAGTAGGTTAATCCTCCACCTGCAGTGCCAGCATCCCATATAGGCACCGGTTCTAGTCCCAGCAGCTCCTCTTCCAATCCAGCTCTCTGTTATGGCCTGGGAAAGCAGTAGAAGATGGCCCAAGCCCTTGGGCCCCTGCACCCACGTGGGAGGCCTGGAAGAAGCTGCTGGCTCCCTGCTTCTGTCAGCACAGCTCCAGCTGTTGTGGCCATCTAGGGAGTGAACCAACAGAAGAAAGACTTTTCTCACCGTCTCTCCCTCTCAGTTTCTGTAACTCCACCTCTCAAATAAATAAATAAAAACTCTTAAAAAAAAAGTGAGTCAACAGGGTGAATCAACAGTATTAACTTCAAGATCGTTTTGACTGAGTTGATGAGTTAACAGGGTTCCACTTAGATGAATCATTGGACTAATTCAGCAAACAATCCATCAAACACTTATTTTGGCAAAGAATGCAAATGCAAAGACTTTGATTAGAAGGAAGACTCCTTTAATTAAACATTAGGACATGAATTCAAGTAAGATTACAACCTCTATCTCTAAAGGTCTTTCAAATTAAAGTGGACAGCAATATAGATTGAGTAGTTTAATCAATGAATATTTACTACCTAGTTTGCTCCTAACACTGAACTATTCAAAACAATGGCCTGTATGAGAGAATCAATATAGGTAACTTCTGATCTATTATGGGGTGAATTGTGTTCCCTCAAAACGAAAGCTTTGTGAATGTGACTTTATTTGGAAATAGGGTTTTTACAGACTTAATCAGATTAAGATGAGATCATTAGGGTAGGGCCTAATTCAATATGATGGGGATCTTCATAGGAAAAAAAGAA